>NC_091369.1:20249695-20263163 GCF_038502225.1 Cherax quadricarinatus | reverse complement strand
AACCTTTATATTATCCTGTGTACCTGTGTACCTGTGTACCTATCTACCATCTTACTATCATATTATTACAAAGTCATTGCCATTGTTATTTTTTACTTATTATTCTTTTGGTACTTTAATTTGTGAATTTTATTTTGTCAATTTAAATCTAGTTATACTCTTGATCTTGTTAACAACCTATATCAGACCCTAGTGTAATTGTTCTTGTTAACAACCTATATCAGACCCTAGTGCAATCGTTCTTGTTAACAACCTATATCAGACCCTAGTGCAATTGTTCTTGTTAACAACCTATATCAGACCCTAGTGCAATTGTTCTTGTTAACAACCTATATCAGACCCTAGTGCAATTGTTCTTGTTAACAACCTATATCAGACCCTAGTGTAATTGTTCTTGTTAACAACCTATATCAGACCCTAGTGTAATTGTTCTTGTTAACAACCTATATCAGACCCTAGTGCAATTGTTCTTGTTAACAATCTATATCAGACCCTAGTGTAATTGTTCTTGTTAACAACCTATATCAGACCCTAGTGCAATTGTTCTTGTTAACAACCTATATCAGACCCTAGTGCAATTGTTCTTGTTAACAACCTATATCAGACCCTAGTGCAATTGTTCTTGTTAACAACCTATATCAGACCCTAGTGCAATTGTTCTTGTTAACAACCTATATCAGACCCTAGTGCAATTGTTCTTGTTAACAACCTATATCAGACCCTAGTGCAATTGCAAGTACCATTTTAATTTGTATTTTTATATTATAAGTTTATATTATAGGTTTATATTATAATTCCTACTCTAAGATTATTTTCATATCTTAGTGACTATACTGTGTGTGCAATTAGTGTATATTTCAATTATATCATTGTTCAAGGCCCTTAATTATCTTTTGATAACTAGTACCAACTACCTCATATTATTTTTTTTTTACTTTTTATAGTACAATATATTGTCCAACTTATTATATATAACAAATCAGATCTTATTCCCAAATCAATATTATATCACAGTGACTATCTGTCATTTTAACTTTGTTTACCATTACTTAATTTAGTTCCTTATATTTTTTCTCTTTTATTTTAGCTTTACTTAACAACCTTAATTCATATATTCAAAATTGTTAAAATAATCAAGGTGCTATTCTCAGGTGCTAAAGTGTAATAAGCTCATTATTTTGCCATTATATTCATTTATTTGATTACCACTTTTTTGTTCACCACAAATTATTTTAGTCCCTTTTGTATTGCCTCATTTATTTTAGCTTTAAAGAGCTACCTTAGCTCATTTTTTTTACATTTGTTAAAATAATTCAGGTGCAATTTTATAGCTTTAGAATATTTACTTTGTCTTATACTTAATTGTAACTATAGATTCACTATAAATCTTATGATAACTAGCATTGATCCTGATACCAACCTCTTATCTAATGACTTAAATGAATCAAACAGTAACTGTAATTACTACACAGCAGAACAATCAAAGGCACTTCTCAGAGCCAACAAAAATATAACTGTCTTTAACTACAATATCAGATCTTTAAATAAACATTACGATGACCTCATAGCATAACTAAGTTCCCTGCATGCCAGTATATCCATCATTACTCTCACTGAAACCTGGCTAAAGCCTGATACTACAGATGTCTATGCCATTTCTGGTTACACAGCCATACACAACTGTAGGCCAGACTAACAAGGGGGTGGCACAGCTATATACTACTCAGACTAAATAGAATGTATCACTAATACTTGCACAAGGGATGAACATGGGGGATATATAATACCTTAATTCAAATCCAAATACCTACAAAAACCTCTCACAGTGATAAACATCTACAGAGTTCCACAGTCAAACATTAGCCGTTTTAGTGAAAACCTAGGAAGTATGATAACTGATGCATGCATGACCAAAGATCACTTACTACACTCAGGTGACTTCAATATAAATCTCCTACAAGATCAAGACTCACATGTTACTGAATTCACAAACACTATGGGTAACTGCATGTTGCTACCAACAGTAACAAAACCTACATGAGTTACAGAGACTAGTGTTTCCCTACTAGACCACATCTTTACCAACACAATATCCCCCTTAAGATCAGGCATAATCACAGATAATACCACAGACCATTACCCAACCGTCCTCATAACAAACCTTGGCAAATTACCGCTAGACACTACTAAGGTCACTTTCAGACTTCACAGTGAGACAGTTATCAATAACTTCACAGCAGCAGTGACAAACATTGACTGGCACACTGAGCTAGAAATCTATACAGATATTGCCGAATGTATTAATAATTTTCTAAAAATGACCCAATACCTCTATAACAAGCACTGCCCTAAAAAAAACTAAACAGATGACTGCAAAGAGACTGAACAGTCCCTGGCTAACACCCAGTATCCTCAAATCCATAAATACAAAACACCTATATGAAAAACAGTACAGAATGGGCCACATAACAAGAGACCAAACAAAACGTTATTCGTCAATCCTACCAGCCTAATAAGAAGGGCTAAAAAACTGTATTATGAGAACAGATTATCCAACTTACGAGGTGACATAAAAAAGACCTGGAAAACCCTATCAGAAATACTATGAATGAAAAAGATAACACGAAATAGCGAAATTGAATTAACAAAACCAGATGAACCCATATTCCCACCTACTGAAACATCAAACAGACTCAATTATTTCTTCTCCACTATAGGAAAAAACATTGCCAATAAAATCCCAAGCTCAGATACCCCACCCAATGACTACCTCACTGGCAACTACCCGAACACACTGTTCCTAGCTCCTACTAACCCAACTGAAGTCTCCCTTATTATCAACAAACTAAAAAACAAGACAGGAGATTTAAATACCTTACCACCCATTATATGCAAAAAAGTGTCACAGGTGCTATCACCAATCATTGCAACACTCTTTAACAAATCCATTGAATCCTCTACCTTTCCTACAGTTCTCAAAATAGCAAGGGTCACCCTGATCCATAAAGGAGACCACACAGACTTGAATAACTATAGGCCAATATCCAACTTTCACCCTCTCTCTAAAATCTTTGAAAAATTAATACATAAGCATATCTATTCCTACCTCATCTCTTACAACATACTCAACCCCTGTCAATTTGGGTTCAGGCCTAATAAAAATACTAATGATGCTGTTATCCACATGCTAGAACAAATTTATACAGCAATAGAGAAAAAAGAAGTCCCACTTGGGATCTTCATGACTTACGTAAAGCTTTCGATACAGTTGACCACGACTTGCTCCATATAAAATTGTCGCACTATGGTATAAGAGGGCACTCCTTCAACTACCTAAAGCCATACCTCAGCAACAGAAGCCAATATGTGTACACAAATGGGGCAAACTCTTCCGCAGAGCCAATTACAGTTGGTGTCCCACAGGGAAGTGTCCTAGGCCCTCTTCTCTTTCTCATATACATAAATGACCTACCAAATGCATCGCAACTACTCAAACCCACACTATTTTCAGATGACACTACATACGTCTACTCTCACCCGAGCCTAGTCATGCTAGCCAATACTGTAAATACCGAATTACAGAAAATATCAACCTGGATGAGGACCAACAAACTTACTCAAAACATTGACAAAACCTACTACATTCAGTGTGGTAACAGAGCTGCAGATGTGTCTCTCAACATAATGATAAATGGATCGCCTATCACAAAACTCACAGAGGGAAAATTCCAAGGAATCCACCTTGATAATAGACTCAAATTTCAAACACATATACAACAAGTTTCCAAAAAAAATTCCAAGACCGTAGGCATACTATCGAAGATACGGTACTATGTTCCACAGTCAGCCCTCCTGGCCCTATATCACTCACTTATTTACCCCTATCTCACCTATGGAATTTGTGCATGGGGCTCAACAACAATAAACCATCTCAGACCACTAATCACCCAACAAAAGGCTGCAGTCAGAATGATAACAAATTCCCACTACAGACAGCACACGCAACCAATATTCAAAACTCTTAACCTACTCACAATACAAAACATCCATACTTATTACTGCACCTACTACATACATAGAACACTTAACTCTGACATAAACCCCCCCCCTCAAACATCTCCTTATCAACCTCAACAGAACACATGACCATAACACAAGACACAGATCACTCCTTGATGTTCCTCGTGTCCATCTCACGCTATGCTAAAACTCAATGCACATAAAAGGCCCTAAAATCTGGAATTCATTACCTGTGAATATAAAAGAAACACTGTCTGTTTATAAATTCAAATCTCTTCTCAAAAATTACTTACTCATCCACAACTAAATAAATACTGAATAATTGTATCTCATATATTGTATCTCATGTATGTATCTCATTATTGTATCTCATAAATGTCAACCTGTGACCCAATCAAACTTTGTTACTATTTAACTTCATTACCTAACAGAATACTCCATTCTACTGATTACACAGCAACACAGTAAATGACCATATGACCTGTCTTTGTAATACTCATTTGTACTAAATTGTTATCTGTTTTACAATAATTTTTGTACCTCTGAATATATCATTGCTTAGTTAATCTTAAGTTAATTTTAAGCCTGTCCTTAATGCTATGCTTTCAAGTGGCTTTGGCATGCTGCATTTAACTGTATTCTTTTGTGCTTCACTGTATTATGCTCAAATAAATAAATAAATAAACACACGTTGTGCTATTATAATGATGTATCACGTCTGTTTGATGCAACTGGAATTGTATGTAATCCAGATGAGTGGAGACTCTTCGTTGACAGCTCCTCCTAAAGCCTAAAAGCTGTACTTCTGCACAATGGGAACAAGTACCCATCTCTTCAATTGGCTCATTCAGTGCATCAAAAAGAGGACTACAACAGTATCAAACTTCTTCTGGAAGCTTTAAACTATGAAAGGTATTGCTGGGAGATTATTGGAGACTATAAAATGGTGGTATTTTTTATGGGACTCCAAGGAGGTTTTACCAAGTTTTCCTGTTATCTCTGCACTGGGTGACCTTGAAAATGGCACTCGAAGACCCGCACGCCACTTACACCCATACTGCATGTGTCTAGTGAGGTGAATGTCCCTTCCTCGACTTTCCTATTCACCGGTATCCCTTAACTTGTCGCCATTATCTACATATGGGATAAGGGCGAGTTTAGCTGATCCAGGCCAAACAGCGCTCCAAGCCAGCCAGTGAAGGCAAGGCTACATCTGTTCTGAATCCCAGAATGCCTTTGTGAACGTTATACAGTGTTCCGGCCGTACCTTCGGTGTTGTGAGAACTAGTTCTTATGTAGTGAAAATTTGTGTCATTCCAAGACACGCGTGCTAGATGTGTTAAGTGCTGCGGGTTTGGAGTTAACAAGTAGTACAGGGTTGGTAACTCTCGAGACGACTGTGGGCCCAGTGAATGACCTTGAAAATTGCACTGCGACCTGCAGGCCACTACACCCATATTGCCTGTGTCTAGCGAGGTGAATATCCCTTCCTTGTCCCTTCTCCTTCCTCGATTTGGAACTCAGCCGTTCGCCTCTATTTGCTTGTGGTCTAGAGGCGTGTTTTTTTTTTTTTTTTTTTTTTTTTTTTTTTTTTTTTTTTTTTTTTCCCAGACCACATGGGTGCTTGAGTGCCCGTGTCCTCTGTGCCGCACTCCGCTCATCTTGCGAGTGTCTCCTGTGTGCCTGCCTGCCTGCTGCAAGCAGGTGTCCGAGTGGTTGGCGCGGGCTTGGCGAGCACAGTCAAGCAAGCTTGAGGGCAGCACTAAAAGCTAGCCAGAACAAGCTAAGGCAGCCTGCAGTTATAGCTGTCCTAGGGCCCAGCATGTCTGTGTATACATTCTGCAGTGCTGCTGGCATACCAGTGTTTCCTGTAGTGGCTTGAGAACAATTTGACGAGCATTGCAGTGCTGACATTTTGAGCAGGACATGCCAGAGGTTCACTTATAAACATAGTAAGCTTGTGGTGATTGGCTTGTACACAGTGAACATTCATCTGTCATACGTGTGCTAGAAGTGTTAAGTGCTGCTTTCCCCAACAGTTAATTGTCATTTGTAAGCCTGTATTAAGACTTTAAAAGGCTCAGAGTGTACTTCAGTGTAGCGACTCCTTACATTTGATAAATCAGTGTAATACATGCTCTGCTCAGTGTAACTGAACTATTAAATACGGTTACATAAATAAGTTGCTTGTCCTAGTGTCATTGCTGTGTTTTCTAATACATTTTCTCGTTCAGACTGAAACTTTACTGCTAAATTCCCAGTAATATTTCAAATTCCAGTGTTCATCTGTGGTGTGAGTGTGTAACTTATGCTTTGTATTTTTACTGTGAACAAGCTTACTCCTGCATAATGTTCAGGTTCATGAATACTTTCTTACTTGAGTAATTCGGTTACCTTTCAACTGTGTTAAGCAAGAGTCAGCCTGTTAACATCTATGTTCCTTGCCATCTCATCTAGTGGGTCTAGTGCCTAGTTAAAATTGTAATAGTAACAATTTGCAATCATTATACTTCTAGTTATACATTGTGTAAATTGTTTTAGACTATTTGATCAACTTGATTGTAGTGTTTAACTTCTGATACACCAATTTAATGACTGCAGACACGCACTGACAAATAATAAACACATTAAAACGCTGGTAACTCCAGAAGCTGGGCCTAGTGTGTGACCTTGAGAAGTTGAGTGTGTTTATTACAACCAGTGGTGTACCACTCTCACCTATATTTACATCAACACAAGTGTACACTTGGTGTACTTGGTAACACTTGTCATACATAGTAACGCGTGTGTAAGTGAGATTGTTTAGGTACTGGTTCATCTATCTACAGCTGCACACTTATGCTTGCATACATGTATGACATAGTAATGTGTGAGTTACCCAGGATGGATCAAGGAAGTCAACCAGAGTGATTTATCTCATTGTCATTGTAACATTATCTATTTTTTTTTTTTTTTTTTTTTTTTTTTTTTTTTTAGTATTTCTGTTTACAATCTATGGTTGGGGTAAGAGGTTGTCTTCAGCGTTCATTGTGATGTCTGCTATATTATTATTTCAGTGAGGTACATTATGTGGCAGTAGCCTGAACTATCTCAAGTGGAAGTTATCATTTGAACCTCATGTTTAATGTGATGTATGTCAGAATTCTAATTTTATGCTCAATATTACCTACTTTCTCTCTCTCTCTCTCTCTCTCTCTCTGTTCATCTTTGTAATTTGTGATATGGTGTAAGACCTCGCCTGTACCATCCATTATATCATTATATGTACCATATTATTAACACATATACAAGAGGTCTCTGAGTGTGTTTTTGGTGGGGTGTGTGTCGTATTGAGTGGTGGTGGTCTGGGTTGAGTATGGTTGGAGGTGTTCATTGAACTTGAGCACTTGTGTCTTGTGATCTATTTTGGACTTCTGACTTTGTAGTGAATATTTGCTCTTGCATAAGCTATAAGGGAAAGATAAGCGAGGAATTCTTGTGTTGTGAGTCTTACACCAGATATCATCACTGGCAAACATGGCAACTGTCATAGAGGAACCTATTTCTGCAGGTGATGGAAATGATGATAGCTTCCAGACCTTTAAAAGTAAACAAAAGAGAAAAAGTGAGAAAGGGCTAGAGCGTCGACGTAGTCAGACTCACTTGACTCGTACACAATGTGATACTAAACGTCCTTGGTGCACAGAGGCTGCAAGAAGTCTTTCTTCAAAGGAAGAATGTGTTAAGCTGAACTTCCCTGACAACACCCCGCTGCCTGCTAAGTGTGCATGGCTAATGGAAGCTGTAAACAAGCATCCTAACTCAAGGATCCAATTTAGGAAAAACACACACAACTTTGTGTTTGTGGAACAGAATAAAGAGCTGATCAATGATCTACTTAGTACACCTTATGGGGATATTAAGCTGCTCCGACCTCATTCAGACACTCGCCACTTTAAAAAATGGGTCAGTATCATAATCTTTGGATACCCTCTCTGCATGGACCCATCCCATCTGACTCTAAGTGAGCATATCATCAAGCCTAAAAGACTTAAAGGAAAATCCCAAATTATTGCCAGTTGGGTGGGTCCTGTGCCCCTCCCCCGGAATATCTGGGTGCATGGTTTACGTTTCCTAAACATCGAAGTGTACCTACCCCCTAAACGTAGGTGTTACAAATGCCAGCACTATGGCCATGTTGCAGTAGACTGTGGAATACTACATTCTTGGTGTGGTAAGTGTGCTGGGAAACATTCCACTAGAGAATGCACAGTAGGCCCTGACAGCCAAAAATTTAAGTGTATTAACTGTAAAGAAGTTGGGGTTACAGTTTCCCACAAGGACTGCAGTCAGAACCCAAACAACCTTCGAGGTAAACCTGATAACAGTCCTTTAATGGTAACTGAGGATGGGGCCATCAAGTCTACCACAGCCAGATCTGAGACTGAACCTCTGCAAAGTGTGCAAGAACCCCACCTCACTGCAAACAATTCTGGTGATACCAGAATGCCATCACACACACCAGCTGTGGAGGAGCTAGCCATCCCTGCTAGCACATATGGAACTACTGGTCTGCCACTACAGATACCTATGGCTACACCTGAATATGGGGATGAGTTTGTCATTTCTCCCAATACACACAACTACAACAGTCAGACGGACACCACACAGGTAACCTCCCTGGAAATTGGAGATGAGTCAGATGCACAGGACCTACCTGCAATGAATGATGAAACAGAGAACACTAATGTAACCATGGTACCTGTTAAGGTGATAGGTGTTAAAGGAAGCACTAACCCAGAAGTGCCATCCTCCGGAGAGGCATTGGATTCGCCTGACCTTCCTCATATTATAAAAAATTTCCAGAAAAAAATTGAGCATCTTGAACAGATCCTGACAAGTTTAATAAATATATGTAATCAGGATGATGCTCTTGAGCATGGTGATGATGTCAAAAGTGCAGCAATCTCCGTTCAGCTTCCAGCAATTTGTGAGAAAGAAGCCCATAACTTTTGCCTTCAAAACTTGCCTCATAACTGGTTGTCAAAATGCCAAAAAATGCTTAAAAATAAAGGTTCTGAAGATAAAGACGTACAAACTATGCTATTTGCTCTTAAGTGTCTGCACACTGCAGTCAAAGCATAATAGTTTTACCATCTTATGAGCAAGAGATTGTAATAACTCACTACAATGGATACATTACAAATCTTTTCATGGAACATTGCTTCCATCAGGAAGCGGTTGCCTGACTTACATCATATTAGTGCAACCAAGAATATTGATGTCATCTGTTTGCAGGAATGTAGATTGAAAGATGGAGCACCTCCACCAAACTTGCCTGGATATGCAGCTTATAACCTAAGGTCAACCAACTGTTGTGTGATGTATGTCAGAAAGAACTTGCCACATTCACTCCTTTCCTTGCAGAGTCGAGTTAACATGCAGTATCATGGTGTCAAAGTATATGCAGGCGATTTTTCCATAAACATTTTTAATCTCTATGCACCAGCGAACCAGCTTCGACCTGATGCTTTACCAGATCGCATCAATAGTGAACCTACCATCATTCTTGGAGATTTTAATGCCAGACATAAGAATATTGGTGGGTCTATTACAAACACCAATGGAACTAAACTAGTGAGATTGCTGAATGAGCATGATAATGTTCGAATTGTGGGCACTACAGAGCCTATTCTCATATATGGTGGCATACTAGATCTGTGTCTTGGATTTAATACATCATATACGATGCATGACTCTGTCATAGTTGATGATCTTCTATCTGATCACTTCCCAAGACTAACAACTGTCAATCTTGATCACATCTCCAGCAATCAAGGAGCTAAATACAGAAGGAGGAAACTTATTCTCAAACAAGAACACAGGGACAACTTTATTAACCACTTGGATCAATGGTATAAGAATTACGAGCCCACTGGCACACAAAAATTTAATGATTATTTAATTACCACTATTGAGAGTGTTCTCACAGATCAAGTGGGCAGAAATAGGAAACATAGACCCTCCACTATAAATAACAATAAAAACCAATGTAAATACTATAATGATCCACAGCTGCGCAATCTAACACATGCAGCTAGGAGGATTGGTAAAGCATACCGTGAATGTCGAACCCCAGACCTGCTCAGAACGTTCCAAGCTGCACTAACAAATGCAAGGAATAGAAAGGAAGAACTTAGGCAACAGGAATGGGAACAGTTTGTTAGTGGATTAAATAGGTCCACCCCTTTGAGTTTGGCTTGGAAAGGTATAAATAAAATAACCAGGAAAAAGACTGGCAATGTTGCTCATCCCTTTCCTCTTGAAAAAGCAAATGACCTCATAAATGACTGGTCCAAAACATCCAGGCATGAAAGCCTTCCATCTCATATTAGAAAAAATTTAGAGAGTACTTCTGAAGAAATGTTGAAACTGATTAATTTTATGAGCCAAAATATTGATGAGAGTGATTGCCTCTTTACCGAGTATGAATTAGATAATGCATTAACCAAAGGTGGATCAACTGCTCCTGGAGAGGATGGTATAACCTATGATATTCTCAGAACTCTAAGGCACGTGCCTGATAACCCTTTGTTGGCACTGTATAATCTCAGTTACATTGAGGGCGTTCTTCCTACTTCCTGGACCAATAGTCTCATTGTGCCTATCCCTAAGCCCCAACAGCCTGATACATTTAGGCCGATCTCCTTAACTAGTTGTCTTTGTAAAACTTTTGAAAGAATGATGCTTAACAGACTGTACTACAGAATCAGACATCAACTTTCCCCCTACCTCTATGGGTTCATGAAAGGTAAAAGTGTGCAGAACTGTATTTCCACCTTTCTCACTGCACACACCTCTACTAGTTTTACCACTTTTCTTGATCTAAAATCTGCATTTGATATTGCAAACAGAACCGTTATACTACATGAACTAGCCAAAATGAATATTGGTGGTAGCTTACTCTGCTGGATAATAGGATACCTGTCAAATAGAGTATCCTCTGTCCTTTACCAAGGCTTCAGAAGTGATTCTAAAGAAATGTCTTTAGGTACACCGCAGGGAGGAGTTCTTAGTCCCATGCTATTTAATATTCTGATTAATGCTCTCCTAAATGCTCTACCTGCCTCACCTAAACATATAGCTATAAGCTATGCTGATGATATCATGATCCATACAACAGGGCATAAGAAGATGAATACCATTCTTAATGAAGTTCAAGCAATTTGTAATCGACTATTCCTCATAATATCTTCCTCTAAAACAAAGATATTAACAAGCAAACGACATCCCCCACCCATCTATTTGCAGGGTGAAATCATTAGCTACGTTACAACTTACAGATATCTTGGTGTAGATGTACCCTTTAACAAATCCACTATACCACAACTAAACAAGAAATGTAAAGCTAGGCTAAATGATCTCAAAGCTGTTGCTGGCTACAATCCCAACTATGGTGCTAATGTGAGAATCGTGAGAATGATGTACATAGCCTATGTTAGGTCCTTAATTGATTATGTTGCTCCCATGTTGATATTAGCTAGAGAAAGTTCCCTCCGACCCTTGGAGTTAATGCAAAATGAAGCTCTCAGGACTCTTCTTGGCTGTCCCAGATCTACAAAAGTTCTTAACATGAGGAAGGAGCTTGGTATTTCTAGTATCAGTGATAGGATTGTTGAAATTAACACTGTACTCGGTATTAGAATGTTGAGAAACGAACCAGACACTGTCACAGTGAATCTTACCAAGTGTCTAGAGGTAAATACACACAGATCTAAATGGACTGTGAAAACGTGCAATTGTATGAAGTTTTATAACCTGCATGAACTGTATCACTGTAGGCAACAAGAGCATTTCACCCCTCCATGGAAGATGTGTTCATTTAATAATATCACATACCTACAAGTCCCTCCCAAGAAGCTCATTGCTAGTAATCCCTTCCTTAAATCTCTTGTTAGAGCAACTGCTCAAGAAGAAATTTTTTGCCTAGCTGGTAGTAATAAGTTATCACAAGTTATATACACTGATGGATCTAAACAGGAGTCTTCTGGCAGGGCTGCATCTGCTCTTGTTGCCACCTCCCTAGTTAAGAACGATAATAAATTTGTTGAGTTAGGCATAAGAATTAACAACTGGGCGTCTACACTGCAAACTGAATTGTTTGCAATCCTAATGGCGCTAAAGCTAACCTATGACACTGAGCTTGACTCTATCATCATTACTGATTCTATGTCATCATTGAAGGCTCTTGGCTCATATAATGACTCCAACAACATGCTCATTGGGGAAGCCAGGTATAGATACTCAAAAATTAGGGACAAAGGAATTAATGTACAATTGCTATGGATCCCATCACACATTGGATTACTCCTTCATGATAAAGTTGACATGTTAGCCAAGAAGAGTATCCAGAAGGAGATCGTAGAATATAACTTTGGTATAACTGTGTCTAGCATTAGGAATAATATTAGGAGAGAAGTAAATAATGAAGATGATTGTTATAGGAATGCAGTTAGAAGCCTGAGTAGATCTATAACCCACTATGATAACATGAACGTAGATAAGTATGTTTATGGAGCAACTTGCAATGTGAACAGACTGACTGATGTTGTAGTGGCCAGGCTTAGGCTTGGTTACAAGTACTTCTGGCAGTTTGGGAGACACACAGATGATGATCAAACTAAATGTAAATTATGTGATCAGGCATATGGTCACTCTCTTGAACACTATGTGCTTAATTGTCCACTTATTGAGGAATACAGAGACAGACAGTATAATAACCTATGTGACATGTCAAGATATCTTATTAATGAAAATAAGATACCAGATATACTAAGCAAATTTCCTAAATTTGCTTGTAACAGATAAGTGAACTATAGATATGTAGATATAAATCCATATGTATTCCTGTTAACCCTTTGGGGCCTAGTTCCTAGGCCTTTTGTGTATCCACATGCTCTCGCACTACCGTCCACAGGATGGATATGGGGTGCACAATAAACTAGCCACTTCGGTGGCAAAATCTAATCTAAATCTGGGATAGTAGAGACAGAGCAGCACATTACCTGAGAAAGCACTGGCCTTAATGGATTGAGTTCTCAGTAGGAAGACATAATACCAAGCATAAACCATTGGCGGATCCTCAAAATGTTCTGTTCCCATCATTACACATCAAACTAGGGCTAAAAAACAGTTTGTTACTTCTCTTGATAAAGAGTTTGCATCCTTCAAGTATCTTCAAGACTTCCTCTCCAAGCCATCAGAGAAGGAAAAAGAAGCCTGGGAGAGTTTTGTGCTGTAGTACAGGACTTTCTGGGCAACAGCAAGGTTGAGACCTTTGTCGAAAGCTATGGTCAGATGGGCTGCAGGATGTCCCTTGAGGTCCATATCTTTGAAGCTCATCTTAACAATTTCAAGGAGACTATGGGACCATACTCAGAGGAGCAAGGGGAGAGCTTCCATGAAAATA
>NC_091369.1:20207195-20244695 GCF_038502225.1 Cherax quadricarinatus | reverse complement strand
CTTATCCACTTCTCCGAGGCTATGGGTCCCACAATTTACACCAGAGGTGGACCCCATCCTATATATATATATATATATATATATATATATATATATATATATATATATATATATATATATATATATATATATATATATATATATATATATATATATATATATATATATATATGTCGTGCCGAATAGGCAGAACTTGCGATCTTGGCTTAAATAGCAATGCTCATCTTGCCATATAGGACAAGTGAAAATTTGTGTATGCAATAATTTCACCAAAATCATTCTGAACCTAACGAAAAAAATATATTTGATTATGTTTGTTTAGTACTAAATTACTGTAAACGTATTTAAAATATATTTAGTTGGGTTAGGCTAAAATAAATTGCTCTTGTTATAATAAGGTTAGGTAAGTTTTCTAAGATTCTTTTGGTGCAAATTTAAAAATTTTTACATTAACATTAATGAAAAAAATATATCTTTAAACGTATAAGAGAAAATTTCAGAAAGGACTTAATTTTAAATGAGTTCTTGCTAATTGACCAGTTTTACATATTCGGCACGACATTTATATATATATATATATATATATATATATATATATATATATATATATATATATATATATATATATATATATATATATATATATATATATATATATATATATATATATATATATATATATATTGCCTTTCTATCTACCTCTACCTTTCTTTATCTATGACATTCTCTCACTATGTCCACTCAGGAACTCAAAGCATTAAACAGCTCTCAACAAAATTTAATAATTACAGTTACTCTTCAAGTCCTTGTTGCTGTAGTGAGGTGAGAGACGCCAGGAGCCCTGGGCAGCGAGACACTTGATGATCCCAAGACACAGAGGTCAATGAGCAGCACTGAGACAGACTACCTGGTAATGGAGGAACTGGCCACACTCCGCCTCACTCCACCTCCCTGGTTATGGTGGTACTGGCCACACTCTGCCTTCCTCCACTTCCATGGTTAAAGTGGTGCTGGCCACACTCTGCCCCCCTCCACTTCTCTGGTTATGATGGTACTGGCCACACTCCGCCTCCCTCCACTCCCCTGGTTATGGTGGTACTGGCCACACTCTGCCTTCCTCCACTTCCATGGTTAAAGTGGTACTGGCCACATTCCGCTTCCCTCCCCTCCCCTGGTTATGGTGGTACTGCCACACTCCACCTCTATCCACTTCCCTGGTTATGGTGGCACTGGCCACACTCTGTCTCCCTCCACTCCCCTGGTTATGGTGGTACTGGCCACAATCTGCCTCACTCCACTTCTTTGGTTATGGTGGTACTGCCCACACTCATCCTCACTCCACCTCCCTGGTTATGGTGGTACTGGGCACACTCCATCTCACTCCACTAACCTGGTTATGGTGGTACTTGCCACACTCTGCCACCCTCCAATTCCCTGGTTATGGTGGTACTGACCACACTCCACCTTACTCCACTTCCCTGGTTATGGTGGTACTGGCCACACTCCACCTCCCTCCACTTCCCTGGTTATGGTGGTACTGGCCACACTCCGCCTCCCTCCACTTTCCTGGTTATGGTGGTTGTGGCATGCAAAAAGTACGTAACCTTTATTAGGCGCATGCACACACCCTCATTTACAGGTTATCTCCCCAACCAGTGAACCAGGTGACTGAGAGTTGACGATGGCGCCCTGTCGTTCAACTAGTAACCAGGTTCCAGCCAATAAGAAGATGGTTTTGGCAATCGCACAGGTTATGTGTGTTCCACTCTCCTGTCTGTTCTTGTTATTCCCATTCAAGAGCTGGTTGAAGCACGGTCTGCTCTCTTGAGGCTTCTATTCTGCCTTGCTTACCGTGGAGTGCACTAATACCTATCACTGTGCAGAAGTGTATATAGTGTACATATTGCTGTTCTAAATTGGTGAATGATAATGTAAGTCAAAACTTTTCTGCTGTTTTTATTTAGCTCTCTTTACACCCAGGATAACAGGCCATTTGGACTCCTGGGTTGTAATATGGGGGCCTGGCCGGTAGCTGGAGCTGGACTTAGAGAAAGGGTTGAGCCTAAGGTGAAGCTGGTAGCAGGAACATTGTGCAGCTTGCTGTCTGGCATTGCATTAGCTTTTCCAACGCTTTACAAACTTTGCGCGTCAGTTACTTTGCTATGGTCAGCCTTACTATTGTGTGATTGTTCAACAGCTCGCTGCTAGCTTGTTCGGTGTGCTCACTTCGCTACGGTCAATCTTGTAGAACAGTGTGTAGCTTGCTGTCTGGCAATGCTTTACAAATTTTGCGTGTCAGTTGCTACTCGCCTGTTCGGTGTGAAGAATTTTGCAGTCAGTTTTGCTATTGCGTATCCACCTTGTATCCGTATTCTGCAATCGTACTGTGCATAGCTAAGCGTGTTCTGCAAATTAACGTGTTACATTGGGGTATTCTGCAATCGTACTGTGCCTAGCGAATAACTTATGCCACCTAGACGAGTCAGACGTCTGTTGTCGGCACATGCTTTGTTTAGCCTACCTAAATTATCCCTACAGTATTGTTGGCAAATTGATCATTCCATTGGCATTAAATACAAATTCACTCTCATAGCTGCGCAACTGCATTCACTGATCACTGACAAACTTCGAGACGAAGAGACGGCACATCAGACTCGTCCCTCTACGGAAGCTAGGGAAAAAACTCCTATGTTCTTGCAGGAGCAAAATCATCAGTCTAGTGCAGCAGGGTTGTCTCGAGGTGAATCAGCGGTGTTGGCACTTAAGCTGGAAAAATGAATCTTGAGCAGACTAGGGAACAGAGAGCATTTGCTAAAGAAGAATTTGATAGGGAAAGAGAAAGGAGGCAGTTATCGGATTCTGTAAATAATTTTAGTTTACAGAAAGCAGTACAGCTTGTTGCCCGGTTCAATGAGTCCGAACCAGAACAATTTCTCGAAAGCTTCGAAGATCAGGCTCGAGCCTTGCGGTGGCCGGAGCAGCATTGGGCATCGTTGGTTCACACAGCATTGTTTGGTAAGGCACAGGAATTTACATCAGTGTTAAATGACACTGAATTTTCTGATTATCAAGTAGTGAAGACAACAGTTTTGGGAGCATGTGCCTGTATCCCAGCTAAATATGGTAAACTATTTAAATTAGGCAGGCGACAGCTTGGTCAATCCCTGGTTGATTTTCTGCGACAGCAGGCCAAAGCTTTTACCAACTGGTATAAAGCAAATGGTGTCGCCACTTTTGAGGATCTGATGCAGCTTATTCTGATTGACAACCTGTTGGAGTCCGTGGGACCAGAGGTTCGAGTCTTTCTGCAGGATCGTGACTTAACCACTGCATTGGAAGCAGCCAGGTTGGCTGATACCTTCGAAACTAACCGCTCCTTGTCCGAGCGGTCCCGTCTCTCTTTTCAACAGCCTGGCAAGAGCAGAGATCGTCAACCTTGGAGAATGAAGAGAGAGCTGGAGGGAGAACGTCTACGTCACCCAACTAAGTCACCTGGTGAGCCACGCTTCTCAACCTGTCGTCCACCTGCTGCCAGACGAACTACTCAACATGGTGCATCTCGAAAACAGTATCCAGAGAGACACCAGCCAGAGCGACACCAGTTACAACGTCAACAGGGAGTTAAGGGCAAGCCTGTCGTCTGCTTCCTCTGTAACAAAGTAGGTCACATCCGTCCCAACTGCCCCCACAAACCCCAACTCATTGGGAAAATCTCTAATATCCCTAGTAACATGTCCCCACTGAAGTAGAAAAGGGGATGGCCCCCAATTATTGTAAGAGTCTTATTTCCCTTCAGGAAAACTCCAAAACAACTGAAGTCAAAACCTTTAGAGGTACTGGAGCATATTGCTCTCTTATAAGAGAGGGAATATTACCCCTTTCAAAGAACACGTCCTTGAATTCCTCTGTTTTATTGGAAGCATTTGTAGGAGCTATATATTCTGTCCCTTTGCATAAAATTTATGTACAGTGCAAATATTGCACTGGGTACTTGACTGTGGGTGTCTCAAAAGGATTCCCAATGAAAGATGCCATGTTATTACTGGGTAATAACATTACCACTGCAACTGTGTGTCATGAACCCATAAGGATTAATTCTTCTCCGGTGTTGGCCATAACTCGGGCAACATCCCAAGGGTCGTCTGGCGAGAATGTTGACCTATCCTTGGACAACTCCGATCTCGGAATAGCCACTTTGTTTCACGAGGAAAACTGGCCAAAGCCTCGTAGATCAAGTGAACAGACCCGGATCAAGCCTTCCTATTCCAAGGTTGCAGGATTGCCAGATATCTCTGTTTCCATGCCAGAGGGACTGTCCTTCCAGGAGGAACAACGAAAGGACCCTTCTTTAAAATTCGCTTTTCAGGCACCCATGGGTAAATCCTCTTTGAATCATCCGGTCTAGTATGAACTTAAAAACGATGATTTGATCTGCACTGAGACTGGTAAGGAGATAAAGGGCCGGCAATTGTCTGTCAGGTTAGTGGTTCCAACAAAGTTTAGACCTCAAATATTGAACATAGCTCATAATACTTCAATAGGAGGTCACTTAGGAATTACTAAAGCATTATATAGAATTACAAAATAATTTTATTGGCCAAAATTAAAGCAGGATGTGAAGTATATCCAGTGTTGCCGAGAATGTCAGCAAGTAGGGAATCCTGGACACTCCATTAAACCTGCACCTCTCCAACCTATACCTGCTGATGGAGAACCTTTTCCAGATTTAATTATAGATTGTGTAGGTCCACTACCTAGGTCAAAGTCGGGAAATCAGTATTTATTTACCATTATGGATAGAATAACCAGATATCCTGAAGCAATTCCCATGCGTAGTATTAATACTAAAGCTATTCTCAAAGCTTTAACCAAATTTATTTCTTGTTTTGGCATTCCTAAAGCTATTCAAAGTGATCAAGGTACTAACTTCACTGCCAAAGCAGTTAGGGAAGCATTAACTAGCTTAAGGATAATCCACAACTTATCCACTGCCTATCATCCTCAGCCCCAAGGCGCCTTGGAAAGATTCCATCAGACGTTAAAAACCATGATGAGGACTTTTTGCATGCATTTTCCTACAGACTGGGATGAATTACTACATTCGTTGCTATTCTCAGTGCGAGAAACGGTGCAAGAGTCTACCGTGTATAGTCCGTTTGATCTGTTCTTTGGGCACAATGTACGAGGTCCTCTTCAGGTGCTCAAAGAAGGATGGATGGGAGAAGACGTTAGCTTAACACTCTACAACCCGTCTTCAAGGTTGCAGGTGGCACGTCAGTTAGCCAAGGCTAACCTAAAGACAGCTCAAAATAAGATGAAACAAAGGTAATAATGAAATACACAATTCCGATCCTTCAATCCAGGAGACAAGGTGTTGGTGCAGGAACCTATAACCGGCCACACCTTGAAAGCTAGATTTACAGGACCTATGCAAATTGTTAGTAAATTATCTGATGTAAATTATGTGGTAGCTCCTCTTGATAAGACTTTAAAAACTAAAACCTACCATATTAATCAGTTAAAATCTTTTCATACACCAGATAAAATCCCAGTAATGACTCTGTCCTCTTCCTCTGAGGACGGCTCTGATTCTTTGCACTCTATTTCTGAAATTAATGTTAAACTTTCAAACTCTGTCCTCATCAAATACTCTAGCCCTTTAATGGTGGGACTATCTGAAACGCAAGCAACAAGTTTAATTGAGCTTCTACAGTCATACCATAATATTTTTTCGGATGTGCCGAAAAAATGTACGTTAGGTTATCATGATGTAGATGTGGGAAACTCTAAACCTATTAAACTCTCCCCCTACAGAGCTAATCCTGAAAAGCAGAGGCTACTTCAGCATGTAGTAGAATTTCTGTTAATGCATGGTTTAGTGGAGGAGTCATCTAGTCCATGGGCTTCACCGTACATCCTTGTTAAAAAAGCTGATGGAGGATTTCGTATGTGTACAGACTACCGTAAGGTGAAAGAAGCCACAATTACAGATGCTTACCCTTTCCTCGTCTGGATGATATAATCGACTTTGTGGGTAAGGCTACTTTTGTGTCCAAGTTAGATCTCCTTAAAGGTTACTATCAGGTACCTTTGACGGATAAGGCGAAGGAAATCTCTGCCTTCGTAATTCCAGGAGGTCATTATCAATACACTTACCCACTTTGGAATGAAAAACTCCCCCTCTTCATTCCAGAAACTTATCCATCAGGCTATTAAAGGACTTTAAGGCACGGCAGCACACCTGGATGATATTGTTGTGGTGTCTGATACTTGGTATCAACACCTACTTAGACTTAAGACTCTTTTTGAGACCTTTCAGAGTTACCATTTAACTGTTAATTTATCTAAGTCTTCCTTTGGCCAGGCCACTGTTACTTTTCTAGGCCATGAAGTAGGTAGTGGTAAAGTTGCTCCTAAACTTGCTAAAGTTCTTGCAATTAAAGATTATCCAGTTCCTCATGATAGGAAATCTCTTCAACGTTTCCTAGGCATGATAGGATTTTACAGAAGATTCTGTAAGAATTTCTCAGATATTGTTGCCCCTCTTTCCTCTCTTACCAGTCACAAAGTTCCCTTTAATTGGACCCCAGAATGTCAAAGTGCTTTTGATAAAGCAAAAAGATTATTGTGTACTGCACCCATTCTTTTGTCTCCAGACTTCTCCAAACCTTTTTCATTACAGGTTGATGCTTGTGAGTCTGGGGATGTGGCAGTACTATTGCAAAACGAGAATGAGGAGTTGCAGCCTGTAGCATACTTTTCAGCCAAATTCCAGCCACATCAGAGGGCTTACTCTACCATTGAAAAAGAAGCCCTCGCACTGGTACTTGCTTTGGAGCATTTCGATGTTTATGTGGGCCAGACATCGTAGGTGGTCACCGTCTACAGTGATCCCAACCCTCTAGTATATCTCCAAGCCATGAAGAATCAAAACACAATTCTCATACGTTGGGCTTTAAGACTGCAACCCTACTATCTCAGAATTAAATATATTGCCGGCAAAGAAAATAAGTTGGCAGACTCTTTATCTAGAGTCTAACTATAGTATATAATTATATATTAGGATAGAATGTTAGGTTACTTGTGGTAACCTCTTTCATGCTCTTTTTTTTATCCCCAGGTTTGGAGTTTTTTTTTAATGAGGGGATGCAGGCTACCGTCCACCTGTATCTTGGACCTAAGCTAGCCAGACTATCTGCTGCCTCACTCTGAGTTTAGAGTTTGGCTTTTTGTCACGAGAAAAGCTGGGCTCTATCTAAGAGTTTGACGGTTGAGAGAAAAGGCGGTCCCATTATTTTGTGCCATGGTGGCACGGTTACCACTGGGAGGTGGCAGTCTAATCATGAGCCTTCTCGGGGTGGGGGTGTGGCATGCAAAGAGTACATAACCTTTATTCGGCACATATACACACACTCATTTACAGGCTATCTCCCCCAACAAGCGAACCAGGTGACTGAGAGTTCACGATGGGGCCACGTCATTCAACTAGTAACCAGGTTCAAGATAATAAGATGGTTTTGGCAATCGCAGAGGTTTTGTGGGTACCACTCTCCTGTCTGTCCTTGTCATTCCCATTCTAGAGCTTGTTGAAGCATGGTCTGCTCTCTTGTGGTTTCTATTCTGCCTTGCTTACCTTGGAGTGTACTAATACTTATCACTGTACATAAGTGTATATAGTGTACATATTGCTGTTCTAAATTGGTGAAGGATAATGAAAGTCAAAATTTTTCTGCAGTGTTTATTTTGCTCCCTTTACACCCAGGATAACAGGCCATTTGGACTCCTGGGTTGTAATATTTGTACTGCCACACTCTGCCTCACTCCACTTCCCTAGTTATGGTGGTACTGGCAACACTCCGCCTACCTCCACTTCCCTGGTTATGGTGGTACTAGCCTCACTTCGCCTCCCTACACTTCCCTGGTTATGGTGGTACTGGCCACACTCCGTCTCCCTCCACTCCCCTGGTTTTGGTGGTACTGGCCACACTCTGCCTCACTCCACTTCCCTGGTTATGGTGGTACTGTTCACACTCCGCCTCACACCACCTCCCTGGTTATGGTGATACTGGCCACACTCCATCTCACTCCACTTCCTGGTTACATTGGTACTTGCCACACTCCACCTCCCTCCTCTTCCCTGGTTATGGTGGTACTTGCCACACTCCACCTCCCTCCTCTTCCCTGGTTATGGTGGTACTTGCCACACTCTGCCACCCTCCACTTCCCTGCTATGGTGGTACTGGCCTCACTTCGCCTCCCTCCACTTTCATGGTTAAAGTGGTACTGGCCACACTTTGCCTCTTTCCATTTCCCTGGTTATGTTGGTACTGGCCACACTCTGCCTCCTTCCACTTCCCTGGTTATGGTGGTACTGGCCACACTGTGCCTCCCTCCTCTTCCCTGGCTATGGTGGTACTGGCAACACTCCGCCTCCCTCCACTTCCCTGGTTATGGTGGTACTGCTACACTCTGCCTCACTCCAATTCCCTGGTTATGGTGGTACTGGTAACACTCCACGTCCCTCCACTTCCCTGGTTATGGTGGTACTGGCCACGCTCTGCCTCCCTCTACTTCCCTGGCTATGGCGGTACTAGCAACACTCCGCCTCCCTCCACTTCCCTGGTTATGGAGGTACTGCTACACTCTGCCTCACTTCAATTCCCTGGTTATGGTCGTACTGGCAACACTCAACCTCTTTCCACTTCCCTGGTTATGGTGGTACTGGCCACACTCCACCTCACTCCACTTCACTGGTTAAGTTGGCACTTGCTACACTCCGCCTCCCTCAACTTCCCTGATTATGGTAGTACTGTCCACACTCTGCCTCCCTCCACTTCCCTGGTTATGGTGGTGCTGTCCACACTCTGCCTCCCTCCACTTCCCTGGTTATGGTGGTACTGGCCACTCTCTGCCTCCCTCCACTTCCCTGGTTAAGGTGGTTGTGGCATGCAAAGGGTATTTGACCTTTATTCGGATCATGTACACACTCTCATTTACAGGCTATCTCCCCCAACCAGCAAACCAGGTGACTGAGTGTTGACGATGGAGCACCGTCGTTCAACTAGTAACCAGGTTCCAGCCAATAAGAAGATGGTTATGGCAATTGCAGAGGTTATGTGAGTACCACTCTCCTGTCTGCCCTTGTTATTCCCATTCAAGAGCTGGTTGAAGCACGGTCTGCTCTCTAGTGGCCTCTATTCTGCCTTGCTTACCGTGGAGTGCACTAATACCTATGACTGTACATAAGTGTATATAGTGTATATATTGCTGTTCTAAATTTTCTGAATGATAATACATGTATAAGTCAAAACTTTTCTGCTGTGTTTATTTTTCTCCCTTTACATCCAGGATAACAGGCCATTTGGACTCCTGGGTTGTAATATGGGGGCCTGTCCGGGAGCTGGAGCTGGACTTAGAGAAAGGGTTGAGCCTAAGGTGAAGCTGGTAGCAGGAACATTGTGCAGTTTACTGTCTGGCATTGCATTAGCTTTGCCAGTGATTTACAATCTTTGCATGTCAGTTACTTTACTATGGTCAGCCTTGCTATTGTGTGATCGTTCAACAGTTTGCTACTAGCTTGATCATTGTGCTCGCTTCACTACAGTCAATCTTATAGAACAGTGTGTAGCTTGCTGTCTGGCAACGCTTTACAAATTTTGCGTATCAGATGCTACTCACCTCTTCGGTGTGAAAAATTTTGCCGTCAGCTTTGCTATTGCGTATCCACCTTGTATGCATATTCTGCAATCGTACTGTGCATAGCTAAGCGTGTTCTGTAAATTAACTTGTTACGTTGGGGTATTCTGCAATCGTACTATGCATAGCGAATAACTTATGCCACCTAGACAAGTCAGACGTCTGGTGTCAGCATATATTTTGTTTAACATACCTAAATTGTCCCTACAGCATTGTTGGCAAATTGCTCATTCCATTGGCATTAAATACGAATGCACTCTCACAGCTGCGCAACTGCATTCACTGATCACTGACAAACTTCGAGAAGAAGAGATGGCACATCAGACTCCTCCATCCATGGGAGCTAGGGAAAAAGCTCCTATGTTCTCACAGGAGCAAAATCGTCAGTCTAATGCAGCAGGGTTGTCTCGAGGTGAATTAGCGGTGTTGGCACTTAAGCTGGCAAAAATCAATCTTGAGCAGACTAGGGAACAGAGAGCATTTGCAAAAGAAGAATTTGATAGGGAAAGAGAAAGGAGGCAGTTTTAGCATTCTCTAAATGATTTTAGTTTATAGAAAGCAGTACAGCTTGTTCCTCGCTTTAATGAGGCCGAACCAGAACAATTTTTTGAAAGCTTCGAAAATCAGGCTCGAGCCTTGACATGGCCGGAACAGCATTGGGAATCGTTTGTTCACACAGCATTGTTTGGTAAGACACAGGAATTTACGTCAGTGTTAAATGACACTGAATTTTCTTATTATCAAGTAGTGAAGACCACAGTTTTGGGAACATATACATGTATCCCAGCTAAATGTGGTAAATTATTTAAATTAGGCAGGCGACAGCTTGGTCAATCCCTGGTTGATTTTGTACGACAGCAGACCGAAGCTTTTACCAGCAAGTATAAAGCAAATAGTGTCGCCACTTTTCAGGATCTGGTGCAGCTTATTCTGATTGACAACCTGTTGGAGTCCGTGGGACCAGAGGTTCGAGTCTTTCTGCAGGATCGTGACTTAACCACTGCATTGGAAGCAGCCAGGTTGGCTGATACCTTCGAAACTAACCGCTCCTTGTCCGAGCGGTCCCGTCTCTCTTTTCAACAGCCTGGCATGAGCAGAGATCGTCAACCTTGGAGAATGAAGTGCCAGCCGGAGGGAGAACGTCTACATTACCCATCGAAGTCATCTGGTGAGCCACGCTTCTCAACCTTTGGTCCACCTGCTGCTAGACAAACTACTCAAAATAGTGCATCTCGACAACAGTATCCAGAGAGACATCAGCCAGAGCGACACGAGTTGCAACGTCAGCAGGGAGTAAAGGGCAAGACTCTCGTCTGCTTCCTCTGTAACAAAGTAGGTCACATCCCTCCCAAATGCGCCCACAAACCCCAACTCAATGGGAAAATCTCCTTTGACGGATAAGACGAAGGAAATCTCTGCATTTGTAATTCCAGGAGGTCATTGTCAATACACAGTTACCTCCTTCGGAATGTAAAACTCCCTCTCTTCATTCCAGAAACTTATCCATCAGGCTATTAAAGGACTTGAAGGCACGGCAACATACCTGGATGATATTGTTGTGGTGTCTGATACTTGGGATCAACACCTACTTAGACTTAAGGCTCTTTTTGAGACCTTTCAGAGTTCCCATTTTACAGTTAATTTATCTAAGTCTTCCTTTTTCCAGGCCACTGTTACTTTTCTAGGTCTTGAAGTAGGTAGTGGTAAAGTTGCTCCTAAACTTGCTAAAGTTCTTGCCATTAAAGATTATCCAGTTCCTCATGATAGGAAACCTCTTCAACGTTTCCTAGGCATGATAGGATTTTAAAGAAGATTCTGTAAGAATTTCTCAGATATTGTAGCCCCTCTTACCTCTCTTACCAGTCACAAAGTTCCCTTTAATTGGACCCCAGATTATCAAAGTGCTTTTGATAAAGCAAAAAGATTATTGTGTACTGCACCCATTCTTTTGTCTCCAGACTTCTCCAAACCTTTTTCATTACAGGTTGATGCTTGTGAGTCTGGGGTTGGGGAAGTACTATTGCAAAACGAGAATAAGGAGTTGCAGCCTGCAGCATACTTTTCAGCCAAATTCCAGCCACATCAGAGGGCTTACTCTACCATTGAAAAATAAGCCCTCGTGCTGGTACTGGCTTTGGAGCATTTCAATGTTTATGTGGGCCAGACATCACAGGTGGTCACCATCTACAGTGATCCCAACCCTCTAGTATATCTCCAAGCCATGAAGAACCACAACACAAGGCTCATGCATTGGGCTTTAAGACTGCAACCCTACTCTCTAAGAATTAAATGTATTGCCGGCAAAGAAAATATGTTGGCAGACTCTTTATCTAGAGTCTAACTATATTATGTAATTATATATTAGGTTAGGATGTTAGGTTACTTGTGTTAACCTCTTTCATGCTCTTTTTTTTATATCCCCTGGTGTGGGTTTTTTTTTTTAGTGAGGGGATGCAGGCTACCGTCCACCTGTATCTTGGATCTAAACTAGCCCATCAGTGTGCTGTCTCACTCTGAATTTTGAGTTTGGCTTTTTGTCACGAGAAAAGCTGAGCTCTATCTAAGAGTTGGATGGTTGAGAGGAAAGGTGGTCCTATTATTTTGTGCCATGAGGCATAGTTACCACTGGGAGGTGGCAGCCTAATCATGAGCTATCTCGGGGTGGGTGTGTGGCATGCAAAGAGTACATAACCTTTATTCAGCGCATGTACACACCCTCATTTACAGGCTATCTCCCCCAACCAGCGAACCAGGTGACTGAGAGTTGATGATGGGGCCCCGTCGTTCAACTAGTAACTAGGTTCCAGCCAATAAGAAGATTGTTTTGGCAATCGCAGAGGCTATGTGGGTTTCACTCTCCTGTCTGCCCTTGTCATTCCCATTCTAGAGCTGGTTGAAGCACGGTCTGCTCTCTTGTGGCTTATTACAACCCAGCAATCCAAATGGCCTGTTATCCTGGGTGTAAAGGGAGCAAAATAAACACAGCAGAAAAAGTTTAGACTTATATTATCCTTCACCAATTTAGAACAACAATATGTACACTATGTACAGTAATAAGTATAGCACACTCCTCAGTAAGCAAGGCAGAAATAGAAGGCACAAGATAGCAGACCGTGCTTCAACCAGCTCTAGAATGGGAATGACAAGGGCAGACAGGAGAGTGGTACCCACATAACCTCTGCGATTGCCAAAACCATCTTCTTATTGGCTAGAACCTGGTCACTAGTTGAACGACGGGGCCCCATCATCAACTCTCAGCAACCTGGTTCGCTGGTTGGGGGAGATAGCCTTTCAATGAGGGTGTGTACATGCGAGGAATAAAGGTTACGTACTCTTTGCATGCCACACCCCCACCCCGAGAAGGCTCAGGATAAGGCTGCCACCTCCCAGTGGTAACCGTGCCACCATGGCACAAAATAATGGGACTGCCTTTTCTCTCCACCATCCAACTCTTAGACAGAGCTCAGCTTTTCTCGTGAACAAAGCCAAACCCTAAACTTAGAGTGAGACAGCAGTCAGTCAGGCTAGCATAGGTCCAAGATACAGGCAGACGGTAGCCCGCATCCCCTCACTAAAAAAAAATAACCCACACCAGGGGATTAAAAAAAAAGAGCTTACAAAGGGTTACCACAAGTAACCTAACATCCTCACCTAAGTAAAAAAAATAATTATACTCTAGATAAAGAGTCCGCCAACACATCTTCTTTGCCGGCAGTATATTTAATTCTGAGTGAGTATGGTTGCAGTCTTAGCGTCCAGGGCATGAGCCTTGTGTTATGATTCTTCATGGCTTGGAGATATACTAGAGGATTGTGATCACTGTATACTCTGACCACCTGCGATGTCTGGCCCACATAAACATCGAAATGCTCCAAAGCCAGTACCAGTATGAGGGCTTCTTTTTCAATGGTAGAGTAAGCCCTCTGATGTGGCTGGAACTTGGCTGAGAAGTATGCTACAGGCTGCAACTCCTCATTCTCGTTTTGCAACAGTACTGCCCCAACCCCAGACTCACAAGCATCAACCTGTAATGAAAAAGGTTTGGAGAGGTCTGGAGACAAAAGAATGGGTTCAGTACACAATATTCTTTTTGCTTTGTCAAAAGAAGCTTGACAATCTGGGGTCCAATTAAAGGGAACTTTGTGACTGGTAAGAGAGGTAAGAGGGGCTACAATATCTGAGAAATTCTTACAGAATTTTCTGAAAAATCCTATCATGCCTAGGAAACATTGAAGAGATTTCCTATCATGAGGAACTGGATAATCTTTAATAGCAAGAACTTTAGCAAGTTTAGGAACAACTTTACCACTACCTACTTCATGGCCTAGAAAAGTAATAGTGACCTGGCCAAAGGAAGATTTAGATAAATTAACTGTTAAATGGGAACTCTGAAAGGTCTCAAAAAGAGCCGCAAGTCTAAGTAGGTGTTGATCCCAAGTATCAGACACAACAACATCATCCGGGTATGCTGCCGTGCCTTCAAGTCCTTTAATAACCTGATGGATAAGTTTCTGGAATGAAGAGGGGGAGTTTTTCATTCCGAAGGGGATAACTGTGTATTGAAAATGACCTGGAATTACGAAGGCAGAGATTTCCTTCGCCTTACCCGTCAAAGGTACCTGATAGTAACCTTTAAGGAGATCTCACTTGGACACAAAAGTAGCCTTACCCACAAAGTCATTTACGTCATCCAGACGAGGAATAGGGCAAGCATCTGTAATTGTGACCTCATTCACCTTACGGTAGTCTGTACACATACGAAACCCTCAATCAGCCTTCTTAACAAGGATGCACGGTGAAGCCCATGGACTAGATGACTCCTCCACTAAACCATGCTTTAACAAAAATTCTACTTCCTGCTGAAGTAGCCTCTGCTTTTCAGGATTAGCTCTGTAGGGGGAGAGTTTAATTGGGTTAGAGTTTCCCACATCTGCATCATGATAACCTAACATACATTTTTTCGGCACATCCGAAAAAATATTAGGATATGACTGAAGAAGTTTTATTTGTTGCTTGCATTTCAGATAGTAACTCCATTAAGGGCTAGGATCCTTGAGGAGGACAAAATTTGAAAGTTTAATATTAATTTCAGAGATAGAGTGCAAAGAATCAGAGTCATCCTCAGAGGAAGAGGACAGAGTCATTACTGGGACTTTATCTGGTGGATGGAAATATTTTAATTGATTAATGTGGTAAGTTTTAGTTTTTGAGGTCTTATCAATGGGAGATACCACATAATTTACATCAGATAATCAACTTACAATCTACATAGGTCCTGTAAATCTAGCTTTCAAGGTGTGGCCAGGTATAATTTCCTGCACCAACACCTTGTCTCCTGGATGGAAGGAGCGGAATTTTGCACTTCTCTCATACCTCTGTTTCATCTTACTTTGAGCTGTCTTTAGGTTAGCCTTTGCTAACTGACGTGCCACCTGCAACCTTGAAGACGGGTTGTAGAGTGTCGAGCTAACGTCTTCTCCCATCCATCCTTCTTTGAGCACCCGAAGAGGACCTCGTACATTGTGCCCAAAGATCAGCTCAAATGGACTATAACCTGTAGACTCTTGCACCGTCTCTCGTACTGAGAACAGCAACAAAGGTAGTGATTCATCCCAGTCTGTAGGAAAGTGCATGCAAAAAGTTCTCATCATAGTTTTTAACGTCTGATGGAATCTTTCCAAGGCGCATTGGGACTGAGGATGATAGGCAGTGGATAAGTTGTGGATTATCCTTAAACTAGTTAATGCTTCCCTAAATGCTTTGGCAGTGAAGTTAGTACCTTGGTCACTTTGGTTTTAGGAATGCCGAAACAAGAAATAAATTTGGTTAAAGCTTTGAGAATAGCTTCAGTATTAATACTATGCATGGGAATTGCTTCAGGATATCTGGTTACTTTATCGATAATCGTAAATAAATATTGATTTCCAGACTTTGCCCTAGGTAGTGGACCTACACAATCTATAATTAAATCTGCAAAAGGTTCTCCATCAGCAGGTATAGGTTGGAGAGGTGCAGGTTTAATGGAACGTCCAGGATTCCCTACTTGCTGACACTCTCGGCAACACCTAATATGATTCTTCATATCTTTGTTTAATTTTGGCCAATAAAATTCTTTTGTGTTTCTCTACAAGGTTTTTGTAATTCCTAAGTGACCTCCTAATGAAGTATTATTAGCTATATTCAATATTTGATGTCTATACTTTGTTGGAACCACTAACCTGTTAAATAATTGCCGGCCCTCTATCTCCTTACCAGTCTCACTGCAGACCAAATAATCATTTTTAAGTTCATACTTGACCGGATGATCCAAAGAGGATTTTCCCATGGGTGCCTGAAAAGCGAATTTTAAAGAAGGGTCCTTTCGTTGTTCCTCCCGGAAGGACAGTCCCTCGGGCATGGAAACAGAGATGTCTGGCAATCCTGCAACCTGGGAACAGGAAGGCTTGATCGAGGTCTGTTCACTTGATTTACGAGGCTCCTGCCGGTGTGCCTCATAAAACAACAAGGCTATTCCGAGATCGGAGTCGTCCAAGGATAGGTCAACATTTTTGCCAGAGAACCCTTGGGATGTTGCCTGAGTTATGGCCAACACCAGAGAAGAATTAATCATTATGGGTTCAGGACACACAGTTGCAGTGGTAATGTTATTACCCAGTAATAACATGGCATCTTTCATGGGGAATCCTTTTGAGACACCCACAGTCAAGTACCCAGTATAATATTTGCACTGTACATAAATTATGTGCAAAGGGACAGAATATGTAGCTCCTACAAATGCTTCCAATAAAACAGGAATTCAAGGAAGTGTTCTTTGAAAGGGGTAATATTCCTTCTCTTATAAGTGAACAATATGCTCCAGTGTCTCTAAAGGTTTTTACTTCAGTTGTTTCTGAGTTTTCCTGAAGGGAAATAAGACTCTTGCAATAATAAAGGGCCATACCTTTTTCTACTTCTCTAGAGGACATGTTACTAGGGATATTAGAGATTTTCCCAATGGGTTGGGGTTTATTGGGGCAGTTGGGACGGATGTGACTTACTTTATTACACAGGAAGCAGACGACAGGCTTGCCCCTTACTCCCTGCTGACCTTGCAAATGGTGTCGTTCTGGCTGGTGTCTCTCTGGATACTGTTGTCGAGATGCACCATGAGTAGTTTGCCTCTCCGCAGGTGGACCATAAGTTGAGAAGCGTAGACGTTCTCCCTCTGGCTGGCACTTCATTCTCCAAGGTTGACGATCTCTGCTCATGCCAGGCTGTTGAAAAGAGAGACAGGACCGCTCGGACAAGGAGCGGTTAGTTTCGAAGGTATCAGCCAACCTGGCTACCTCCAATGCAGTGGTTAAGTCACGATCCAGCAGAAAGACTCGAACCTCTGGTCCCACAGACTTCAGCAGGTTATCAATCAGAATAAGCTGTACCAGTTCCTCAAACGTAGAGACACCACTTGCTTTATACCAGCTGGTAAAAGCTTTGGTTTGCTGCCTCACAAAGTCCACCAGGGATTGACCAAGCTGTCGTCTGCCCAACATGTAAAAATTTTTATATATTTTGCTGGGATACATGTATATGCTCCCAACACTGTGGTCTTCACTACTTGATAATCAGAAAATTCAGCATCATTTAATACTGACGTAAATTCCTGTGCCTTACCCAATAATGCTGTGTGAACCAACGATGCCCAATGCTGTTCCGGCCACCTCAAGGCTCGAGCCTGATTTTCTAAGCTTTTGAAAAATTGTTCTGGTTCGGCCTCATTGAACCGGGGAACAAGCTGTACTGCTTTCTGTAAACTAAAATCATTTACAGAATGCGAAAACTGCCTCCTTTCTCTTTCCCTATCAAATTCTTCCCTTGCGAATGCTCTCTGTTCCCTAGTTTGCTCAAGATTGATTTTTGCCAGCTCAAGAGCCAACGACGCTGATTCACCTTGAGACAACCCAGCTGCACTACACTAACCATTTTGCTTCGTAGGTGTATCATCATCCTCCTGCGAAAACATAGTAGTTTTTGCCTAGCTCCCGTAGAGGGAGGAGTCTGATGTGTCATCTCTTCTTCTATAAGTTTGTCAGCAATCAGTGAACGCAGTTGCACAGCTGTGAAAGTGCGTTTGTATTTAATGCCAATGGAACGAGCAATTTGCCAACAACGCTGTAGGGACAATTTAGGTAGGTTATGCAAAGTATATGCCAACACCAGACGTCTGACTCGTCTAGGTGGCATAAGTTATTCGCTATGCACAGTACGATTGCAGAGTACCCCAACGCGTTAATTTGCAGAACACACTTAGCTATGCACAGCACGATTGCAGAATACACATACAAGCAAAGCCGACTGCAAAATTCTCCACACCGAACAGGCTGTAACAACTGACACGCAAAATTTGTAAAGCAATGCCAGACAGCTACACTGTTCTATAAGATTGACTGTAGTGAAGCGAGCACACCGAACAAGCTAGTAGCGAGCTGTTGAACGATCACACAATAGCAAGACTGACCATAACAAAGCAACTGACACGCAAAATTTGTAAAGCATAGGCAAAGCTAATGCAATGCCAGACAGCAAGCTGCACGATGTTCCTTTGCGAGCTTCACCCTAAGCTCAACCGTTTCTCTAAGTTCAGCTCCAGCTCTCGGACAGGCTACCCATATTACAACCCAGGAATCCAAATGGCCTGTTATCCTGGGTGTAAAGGGAGCAAAATAAACACAGCAGAAAAAGTTTAGAGTTATATTATCCTTCACCAATTTAGAACAACAATATGTACACTATGTACAGTAATAAGTATAGTGCACTCCACGGAAAGCAAGGCAGAAATAGAAGCCACAAGATAGCAGACCGTGCTTCAACCAGCTCTAGAATGGGAATGACAAGGGCAGACAGGAGAGTGGTACCCACATAACCTCTGCGATTGCCAAAACCATCTTCTTATTGGCTAGAACCTGGTCACTAGTTGAACGACGGGGCCCCATCATCAACTCTCAGCAGCCTGGTTCGCTGGTTGGGGAGATAGCCTTTCAATGAGGGTGTGTACATGCGCCGAATAAAGGTTATGTACTCTTTGCATGCCACATGGCTTCTATTCCGCCTTGCTTACCGTGGAGTGCACTAATACCTATCACTGAACATAGTGAATATAGTGTACATATTGCTGTTCTAAATTTGCGAAGGATAATGTAAGTCAAAACTTTTCTCCTGTGTTTATTTTGCTCCCTTTAAACCCAGAATAACATGCCATTTGGACTCCTGGGTTGTAATAGTGGTACTGCCACACTCCGGCTCACTCCACTTCCCTGGTTATGGAGGTACTGGCCACACTTCGCCTCTCTCCACTTCCCACCTTGTCTCTCCTGTCGCTATTTTTTCTTGTTTGCTCTGTTTACAAAAATCTCACATACATTATAATTCTCTAAAGTGTAAAGTGTAGAATGTGGTAGAACTATAAACTGACAGTTCACTCGGGAATAAGCCATATTACATGGTTTTAAGCAGTATTTTTACTCACAGGAGGAGTGACACTACTTGGTTTTGGTTTAGAAAAACACGTAAGCAAACACTAGGAGACATTTATTAAAATATGTTTCGGTCCTGGGACTCTGATCAAGGTCCCAGAACTTTGACGTTTTTCCAACTTGACGGTATATATTACTAAGGTTTTAACCAGGAATAAACTGAGTGCCTCCTAAAAGCATGCTAATATATGATGCTTTGCAAGCAAGCGACGAGGATCTAGCTCCTACTTTTATCGACCAATGCGAAGGCTTCTACGAGGTACGTCGTCTACGTGACCGTATGTTGGTCCATACAACAGGCTGGACCAGCTACGTCTTCTACGTGACAGTATGTTGGTCCATACAATAGGCTGGACCAGCTACGTCGTCTACGTGACAGTATGTTGGTCCATACAATAGGCTGGACCAGCTACGTCGTCCAGATGACCGTATGTTGGTACATACAACAGGCTGGACCAGCTACGTCGTCTACATGGCAGTATGTTGGTCCATACAATAGGCTGGACCAGCTACGTCGTCTACGTGACAGTATATTGGTCCATACAATAGGCTGGACCAGCTACGTCGTCCAGATGACCGTATGTTGGTCCATACAACAGGCTGGACCAGCTACGTCGTCTACATGGCAGTATGTTGGTCCATACAACAGGCTGGACCAGCTACGTCGTCTACATGGCAGTATGTTGGTCCATACAACAGGCTGGACCAGCTACGTCGTCTACATGGCAGTATATTGGTCCATACAACAGGCTGGGCCAGCTACGTCTTCTACATGTCAGTATATTGGTCCATACAACAGGCTGGGCCAGCTACGTCTTCTACATGGCAGTATATTGGTCCATACAACAGGCTGGACCAGCTACGTCGTCTACATGGCAGTATGTTGGTTCATACAACAGGCTGGACCAGCTACGTCGTCTACATGGCAGTATGTTGGTCCATACAGCAGGCTGGATCAACAACATCTAAACACTCTACTGAACATCTACGTCAGCCAACTTTTCACTCATAAAGTTCTCATATTTCAACTATTTTTCCCACTCCATAAAGAGGTTAAGTTTCTGAATTTCTGTCCAGTGTAAAGTTAAATGTTTAAAGAGGAGTTACTCAAGTTCTTACCACCATAATATGGAATATCGTCTCTGTCTCGGAATATTGATACATAACATTTCAAACATTATAAATGTAAAGCAAAAGGACACTTACTGTGGCAACGTTTCGCTCTCCAGGAGTTTTGTCAAGCCGTTACAAACAATACATGAACACATAGGGTATCTATAGGCTCAAACTGAGGTATAATGAAACCGTACCACGGGCGGGATTTGAACCCGCGTTCAGAGAGTCTCAAAACTCCAGACCGTCGTGTTAGCCACTGGACCAGCTAGTTGGACGAATCTTATTGTGGCTAGCTGGTCCAGTGGCTAACGCGACGGTCTGGAGTTTTGAGACTGTGATGAATGGTTTAGAAAACCGACAAGTTGAAGAATTGAGACACTTATGCAACACATGGGAATCTTCAATAAAGATTCCCATGTGTTGCATAAGTGTCTCAATTCTACAGTTATGAGACTCTCTGACCGCGGGTTCAAATCCCGCCCGTGGTATGGTTTGTTTGCAATCGTGTCATTACGATTTCGTGAGAGGGACATGACCTCCCAGTGGCTACATTCTCACTACTACTACTCTGCACCTCTGCTTCCGACTGCTCCGCTTGATCTTCAGATAGTTCCTGACTATGGAACTGAACTTCTCCAGGCTGAGGGACTGACAACCTCAAATTCTACGACTTCAAGGGTGATGGACTGATTACATCGTCTTCACATCTCTAATGTTCCTGCCTACTTTCTGTATTCGACTGAAGAAGCCTACTGTGTAGGCGAAACGTTTCAGAATAAAGTTGCCTAACTGTTACATATGTGTCTTACCTACCATTCCTACATGTGTTAATGTGTTCACTGAGGCGTGTTTCTAAGTTCCTTGCTGTGTCACCTACATACACATTAAAAATGTGCAAACATTGCTGGTATTATAATGATAATATTATGTTCTTTCCTTTTTCCAGTTCCCAGAGAACTTTTTTATACTGATCAAAAGATCTCACAGGAACACTGACTATGATGTTATTTATCTTAAACCTGTTTAAACAATAATGTTTAAATATACATGCATGTTTCATATTTAACATTCTGAAATATTATGTTTATAAATTTTTTATACCTTTTATGGGTGACACAGTCATAAAAAAAAATATCAGTGGTAAAAATACCTTGAAAGGGTTATACTATAAGCATTTAATATTTTTTTTATTGCGATTCTTTCCCTATTAAAGGTTTAATGGAGTATTTTAAATCCCAGGATGACTAACACTGCTTTAAGGAGCTATTTTTACTCACAGGTTTAGTAACATAACTTGGCATTAAGGCAGCATTTTTACTCACAGGATGAGTAACTCTAGAATTTAAAACAATATTTTTACTGCCAGAAGGAGTAATATCCCTCAGAGGAATATATGATTAAGACACATGTGCAGCAGTTGTGTAACTTTATTAGTGAAACATATTCACCTACACAGAATTCTTCTTCAGTCAGATACAGAGGCAAGTGTTGTACATGTGTCTTAATTATCAACTTGTTGGTATTGTGATCCATTTTCAACTTAACAGTAGAGTAGAACCAGACTAACAATGTCAACAGTTGGTGTGAGGGATGGTGTGAGATTTAGAGGTATGAGTGTAAGTGCCGGTGGTGTGAGACTGGATGGTATGGGAGTGGTGTGGGTGCGAATGTGGTAACTACCTGAGGTGTGGAGTACACCAAATCTAATTCCAGTTTTTAAAGAAGACACGCAGGTAGTATGTACCTACAGACCAGTGTCATTAACATGTATAGTATGTCACGTCATGGCAAAGGTTATCAGAAGTGTGGTGGAACACCTGGAAAGGAATGGGCTCATACATGGCAACATGCACGGTTTCAGGGATGAGGAATTATGTGTCACAAACCTACTTTAGTTCTACGACAACCTAACAGACGGAAGATAGGAAAGAGATAGATGCGTCGTTTGCGTTTTCATGAACTATAAGAAGGCTTTTCATGAGGTACTGCACAAGAGATTGGTACAAAAGCTAGAATAGGCAGGAAAAGCACTGCAATGGATCAGGGAATATATAAGTGGAAAGAAAGAATAAGGTATGGGAGCGGGCGCAAGCATAGAGTGTGGTTCTTCAACGTCAGTCCTTTAGCTGCTGCTGTTTCTTGTATATGTGATTGACATGACAAAAGGGATAGTCAGAGGTGTCCATCTTCGTAGACAACATGAAACGAAGGAGGATGATACAAGTAGAAGGAGATCAGCAAAGATTACTAACTGATCTGGACAGACTGCAAGCGTTGTCTGAAAAATGTCTCCTGGTGTCCAGGAGACTCCTTGGAGTATTAGGGTAGGTTTTCTCCTATGTTGTCTTCCCATTGAACACTGGTGCAGTTGATATGGAGGAGAGTTACTTCAGTGTAGTGTAAAACGTCGTTTGTCTGATTGTACGTCTGGCAGCAGTTCTGGTATTTGAATGCCGGTCGTCCTCTTTTGGTCATATTTGGTCCATTTCGTTGTCCTCACCGTTAGTTTTCCTATCACTATAAGTTCCTTGTATGATGTCGCAGCAATACTTGTAATTAGACCATCACTGGAGCTTGGATCGGCCCAGGGAATAGCAAAGACATAGGAGCACAAGTTGTTGCTGCTACCTGGGTCATGACCCAGCACGGTGTTTGTGTGTATGTAGTAATTAGTTGTCGATAGACACTGAACCTGCTTTGTGTATCAGTAGTAGTTAAGGCACTCGTCTGTGTGTGGGGGAAGTCCAAGTCACCTACTGGTTTAAGTCGTTTAGGTCCAAGTCATACCCACTTATTTAAAAATGCACTTCGTCAGATCGTGTGTGTGTGTACTCACCTATTTGTGGTTGCAGGGGTCGATTCACAGCTCCTGGCCCCGCCTCTTCGCTGATTGCTACTAGGTCCTCTCTCTCCCTGCACCATGAGCTCTATCATACCTCGCCTTAAAGCTATGTATGGTTTCGCATCCACTATGCCACTTTCTAGGCTATTCCATGGCCTGACTCCTCTATGACTGAAGAAATACTTCCTAAGATCCCTTTGATTCATCTGAGTCTTCAACTTCCAATTGTGACCTCTTGTGTCTGTCCCTTCTCTGGAACATCCCGTCTTTGTCCACCTTGTCTATTCTGCGCAGTATTTTATATGTAGTTATCATGTCTCCCCTGACCATCCTGTCCTCCAGTGCCGTAAGGCCTATTTCCCTCAACCTTTCTTCGTAGGACAATCCCCGTAGCTCTGGGACTAGTCCTGTTGCAAACCTTTGCACTTTCTCTAATTTCTTGACGTGCTTGACTAGGTGTGGATTCCAAACTGGTGCTGCATACTCCAGTATGGGCCTGACGTAAATGGTATACAGAGTCTTAAACAAATTCTTACTGAGGTATCGGAACGCTATCCGTAGGTTTGCCAGGCGCCCGTATGCTGCAGCAATTATCTGATTGATGTGCGCCTCAGGAGATATGCTAGGCGTTATACTCACCCCCAGATCTTTTTCCTTGAGTGAGGTTTGCAGTCTTTGGCCATTTAAACTATATTGTGTCTGTGGTCTTCTTTGCCCTTTCCCCAATCTTCATGACTTTGCATTTGGCAGGGTTAAATTCAAGGAGCCAGTTGCTGGACCAGGCTTGTAGCCTGTCCAAGTCTCTTTGTAGTCCTGCCTGATCCTCATCTGATTTGATTCTTCTCATTAACTTCGCATCATCTGCAAACAAGGACACTTCTGAGTCTATCCCTTCCGTTATGTCGTTCACATATACCAAGAACAGCACAGGTCCTAGGACTGACCCCTGTGGAACCCCGCTTGTCACAGGCGCCCACTCTGACACCTCGTCGCGTACCATGACTCGTTGTTGCCTCCCTGTCAGATATTCTCTGATCCATTGCAGAGCCTTTCCTGTTATGTGTGCCTGATCCTCTAGCTTTTGCAGTAACCTCTTGTGAGGAACTGTGTCTAAGGCCTTCTTGCAGTCCAAAAATATGCAGTCGATCCACCCCTCTCTCTCTTGCCTTACTTCTGTCACCTTGTCATAAAACTCTAGTAGCTTTGTGACACAAGATTTTCCTTCTCTGAAACCGTGCTGGTTGTCAATTTTACACTTGTTTCTTTCCAGGTGCCCCACCACTCTCCTCCTGATGATCTTCTCCATGACCTTGCATACTATGCACGTTAGTGATACAGGTCTGTAGTTTAGTTCCTCATGTCTGTCTCCCTTTTTAAAAACTGGGACTACATTTGCCATTTTCCATACCTCAGGGAGTTGCCCAGTTTCAAATGATGTGTTGAAGATCTTTGTTAATGGCTCACACAATATCTCTGCTCCCTCTTTAAGGACCCATGGAAAGATGTTGTCTGGTCCCACCGTCTTTGAGGTGTCAAGTTCGCATAGCAGCTTCTTCACCTCCTCCTTGGTTATATGTACCTCATCCAGCACTTGCTGGTGTGCCCCCCTGTTCTGATTTCCTGGAGTCCTACTGGTTTCCACTGTAAATGCCTCTTTAAATCTAGTGTTGAGCTCCTGACATACCTCTTGGTCTATTCTTGTGAATTCCCCATCACCCTTCCTCAGTCTGATTACCTGGTCCTTGACTGTTGTTTTCCTCCTGATGTGGCTGTACAACAGCTTCGGGTGAGTCTTTACTTTTGATGCTATGTCATTTTCATATTGTCTCTGAGCCTCCCTTCTTATCTGTGCATATTCGTTTCTGGCTCTTCAGCTGATTTCTTTTCCATTCTCTAGTACACCTAGTTTTTGCCTCCCTACACCTTTGGGCGAACCAAGGACTCGTTCTGTTCTTCCCATTATTTCTGTTTCCCTTGGGAACAAACCTCTCCTCTGCCTCCTTGCATTTTGTTGCGACATAGTCCATCATTTCTTGTACTGGTTTTCCTGTCAGTTCCCTCTCCCACTGAATGTCTTGAAGGAAGTACCTCACGCCTGAGTAGTTCCCCCTTTTGTAGTTTGGTTTTTCCCAGCCTATTCCTGCTACTCTCTCCACTTGGAGCTCAACTATGTAGTCGAAGCACAGAACCACATGATCACTAGCTCCCAAGGGCCTTTCATACATGATACCCTCGATGTCCGAACTACTCAAGGTGAATACAAGGTCCAGCCTTGCTGGTTCATCCTCTCCTCTCTCTCTGGTAGTGTCTCTAACATGTTGATGCATGAGGTTTTCCAGTACCACATCCATCATCTTCGCTCTCCATGTTTCGGGACCCCCATGGGGCTCCAGGTTTTCCCAGTCAATCTCCTTGTGATTGAAATCACCCATAACTAGTAACTTTGCTCCACCATGTGTGCTCTCCTGGCCACCTCGGCTAGTGTGTCGATCAATGCTCTGTTGCTCTCATCGTATTCTTCTCTTGGCCTCCTGCAGTTCTGTGGTGGGTTGTACATTACTGCAATTATCACCTTATGTCCCTCAGACTGGATTGTTCCTACTAAGTAGTCCCTTTCGCCCGTGCCATCCATTCCTTTCATTTTCTCAAAACTCCACTGGTTTTTAATGAGCAGTGCAACTCCTCCTCCCCCTCTCCTCCCTCTGTCTTTCCTGAGGATTTGATATCCGGATGGAAAGATTGAATCTGTTATTATTCTGGTGAGTTTTGTTTCTGTTAGTGCTATTATGTCTGGGGATGTCTCCTTGATTCTTTCGTGCCACTCCTCATACTTGTTTGTTATTCTATCTGCATTTGTATACCACACCTTCAACTTCTTTTCTAAGACTGTGGTCTGGGAGGTATATTGGGGTTGGGGAAGTGGGAGACCTGGTAAGGAACTATGGGTTGTTGCTGTGGGGGTGGAGTTTGTAATGTAGTGGGTGGGGGCACTGGATGTGGCATGGGTGTTTTGATTTAGAGTGTTTGGTTGCACTGAGGTTGACCTGGTTGGGAGGTTTCTATAGGAAATACTTCCTAACATCCCTATGACTCATCTGGGTTTTCAGTTTCCAATTGTGTCCCCTTGTTTCAGTATCCCATCTCCGAAACATTCGATCCTGGTCCACCTTGTCAATGCCTCTTAGCATTTTATACGTTGTTATCATGTCCCCTCTATCCCTCCTATCCTCTAGTGTCATCAGGTTGAGTTCCCTTAACCTCTCCTCATAAGACATACCCCTCAGTTCCGGGACTAATTGTGTTGCAAATTTTTGCACTTTCTCTAATATCGTGACGTGTTTGACTATTGAGGGTTCCATACTGGCGCTGCATATTCCAGTATAGGCCTTACGTACACTGTGTACAATATCGTGAATGACTCCTTACTCAGATGTCTAAATGCCAATCTCAGATTTGCCAATCTCCCATATGCTGCAGCAGTTATTTGATTGATGTGTGCCTCAGGGGACATGTTCGTTATAATGCTTACCCCAAGATCCTTTTCTTTAACTGACGTTTGTAGCTGTTGGTTTCCTAACCTGTACTCCATCTGCGGTCTTCTGTGTCCTTCCCCAATCTTCATGACCTTACACTTACTGGGGTTAAACTCCAGGAGCCATTTGTCGGACCATACTTGTAGTTTGTCCAGATCCCCTTGTAATCTTAAGTGATCCTCGCCCACTTGTATTCTCCTCATCAGTTTCACATCATCAGCGAACAGTGACACTTCTGAATTTATTCCTTCCACCATGTCATTCAGGTATACAAGAAACAGAACCAGGCCTAGAACTGAACCTTGTGAAACCCTATTGGACACTAGCGCCCACTCCGACACTGCAGCACGTACCAACACTCGCTGTTTCTCTCCTGTCAGGTATTCCCTGATCCATTGCAGTACTTTCTCCATTATTCCTGCCTGCTCCTCTAATTTTTATACCAGTCTTATGTGTGGTACTGTGTCAAAAGCCTTCTTGCAGTCTAAAAATATGCAATTTACCCATCACTCTCTCTCTTGTCTTACCTCTGTTACTTTATCGTAGAACTCAAATAGATTTGTGACACAGGATTTAACATCTCTGAAGCCATGCTGACTGTCATGTATGAGCCCAATCTTTTCAATGTGTTCCACCACTCTTCTCCTGATAATCTTTTCCATGACTTTACATACTATACAAGTCAGTGACACTGGTCTGTAGTTTACTACCTGTCTCTTCCCTTTCTTAAAAATTGGAAGTACATGTGCTGTCTTCCACGCCTCAGGCAACTGCCTAGTGTCGATAGATTTACTGAAGACTGCTGCTAGCAGCACACACAGTTCCTCTGCTCCCTCTCTCAGTATCCATAGAGATATGTCATCTGGGCCCACCGCCTTTGAGGTGTCGAGTTCCTTTAGCAATTTCTTCAATTCTACCTTGGTTATGTGTATTGTGTCAAGCACCTGCTGGTGCACCCTACCTCCACAGTTTGTTGGAAGCATTCCTGAGTCTATTGTGAATACTTCTCTAAATCTTTTGTTTAGTTCATCACATACTTCTTGGTCACTCTTCGTCAGCTCTCCTCCTTCTTTCCTCAGCCTGATTATCTGGTCCTTGACTGTTGTTTTTCTCCTAATGTGACTGTATAACAACTTTGGTTCAGATTTGGCTTTTGATGCTATGTCGTTCTCGTATTGCCTCTGGGCCTCTCTCCTTATCCCTATATATTCGTTTCTGTTTTTTCTGTTAAGCTACTTCTTTTCTTGAGTCCTTTGCCTTCTATACCTTTTCCATGCTCTAGCACACTTGGCTTAGCCCTCTTTACACCTCCAGTTAAACCATGGGCTCACTGTAGTCTTACTATTTTTTCTGTTGTACTTTGGTATGAACCTTCCCCCTGCCTCCCTGCACTTAGTTGTCACTTTTTCCATCATTTCATTTACTGTCTTTCCATCTAATTATCTTTCCCACTGCACTTCATGCAGGAAACTTCTCATTCCTATGCAGTCCCCTTTTTTGAAGTTCTGTTTCTCTCTTTGTTCTCGTGCTGCTGCGTTCTTGACTGTTAATTCTACAAGATATTCAAAACTCAGGACATCATGATCACTAGCGCCAAGGGGTCTTTCGTGGGTGATATCCATTATGTCTGAACTATTCAAGGAGAATATGAGATCCAGCCATGCTGCAACATCCTCTCCTCTCTCTCTCTGGTTGTATCCCTAGCATGTTGATGCATGAAGTTCTCCAATACAGTCTCCAAAATCTTAGCCCACCACGTTTCTGGTCCCCCATGTAACTCTAGGTTTTCCCAGTCAATCTCTTTATGATTGAAATCCCCCACTATAAGCAATTTTGTCCTACTCGTGATAGCCCTCCTGGTCACTTTAGCTAGTATATCCACCATTGCCCTATTGTGTATATTATACTCTTCTCTTATCCTCCTGCTGTTAAGTGGTGGGTTATACATCACTGCTATCTTCACCTTTGGACCCCCAGTCTGAAGTGTTCCTACAATGAAGTCATCTGTTTCCTTTCTTTCAATTCCTCCCATCTACTGAAAACTCGACTGTTTTTTTATGAGCAATGCTGCTCCTACCCTTCCTCTGTTATCTCTGTCTTTCCTCATAATCTGATTTCCAGGTGGAAAAATTGCATCTGTTATCATCCCTGTAAGTTTTGTCTTCTGTTAGTGCAATGATGTTAGGTTATGCATCAATGATGCATTCTTGCCACTCTTCACTCCTATTTGTTATTCCATCTGCATTGGTGTACCTTTAGCTTCCTTTACATTACTGTATTTTGGGAGATGGAAGAGGAAGGTGAAGGCTGGGAGAGTGGGAGGCAGGGCACAACATTATGGGAGGCTGCTGTTATTGTGAAATTAGTGCTTAGGGTAGTGGTGGCCGTGGAGTGACATTCGTTTCTGTTTACTGTGTTTGGTTGATATGTGGTGACAGGGGTTGAAAGGTTTCTGTAATCATTTGTGTTTGATGTTCCCCCAAAGGCTGAGCTTTCCTGTCTGTCGTTGCCTGTCCTGTCTCTCTTTCCTTCAACTGGTTTTGTCTTGCTATCACTTTCAATTGTTCCCTTTCCTTTCGCGTTCTGTCTCGATTGAGGTACACTTTTTGATAATCTGGAGAGCCCTTTAAGAGTGGTTTGTGTTGTAGTATCCTGTTCCTTACCACATCTGTCTTGAATGTCAATTTGATTGGTCGATTTTTTTCCCTTGAATATCCCCAAGACTGTGAAAATTTTCTACCAGAGACATGTCCCTCTCTCTCCTGTTATTGCAATGATGTTTTTAATCTCTGCTTTCTCCCAATGCTTTCTTTCATCATAGGTTTCCCCTTCAGCCTCCTGAAGCCCATGAATAATTATTGATCTCTCCCTCTCCTCTTCCCATTTGTTTTCCCTCTGAATCTCTAGATCTGATTTTGCATCTCCTTTGCTGTTTCCCTAATCATCTCCCAGACACCATGATGGCCTGATATTACTGCTGCAAAAGACTGCTTAGCTCCATCCCCTCCTTCAGACCCCTCGCTGCCTGCTGATGTTCCCATTTCAGTCATCTTGCTCCTTTTGGAGCTCATTAGATCCTTCTTCAGCACATCCATTTCTTCCTCCAGTCTCTGAATCTTTGCCTCAGTTACTACATCTCGTGATTCTCACTTCTTGCTCTCTGCAGATATTTGCTCTAACATGTTATTGCAAAGCTCTTTTAACATTTTCTCGCAATTGCTCTTCAATTTTTTTTCTTGAGCCGTTCTACTTATTCTTCCTTTTCTGACCAGCCATCAATGGATCCTTTGCCTTTACATCCTCCCTTTCGAGACAACATTTTCTTTATCCTGTCGGGATGTTCCCGCTGCTTCAGCTTATCGTAAAAAATGTGTGTGTGTGTGGTGGGGGATTTATGAGCTAATGTATTAGGTTAGGTTTGTCTATGTGTAAAAGTCTGTATATATGTTTATATAATATATATAATATATCTATCTATCTATATATATATATATATATATATATATATATATATATATATATATATATATATATATATATATATATATGTATATATATATATATGTATATATATATATATATATATATATATATATATATATATATATATATATATATATATATATATATATATATATATATATATATATACATACATATATATATATATATATATATATATATATATATATATATATATATATATATATATATATATATATATATATATATATATATATATATATATATATATATATATATATATACATATATATATATACATATATATATATATATATATATATATATATATATATATATATATATATATATATATATATATATATATATATATATATATATATTATTATCACACTGGCCGATTCCCACCAAGGCAGGGTGGCCCGAAAAAGAAAAACTTTCACCATCATTCACTCCATCACTGTCTTGCCAGAAGGGTGCTTTACACTACAGTTTTTAAACTGCAACATTAACACCCCTCCTTCAAAGTGCAGGCACTGTACTTCCCATCTCCAGGACTCAAGTCTGGCCTGCCGGTTTCCCTCAACCCCTTCATCAATGTTACTTTGCTCACACTCCAACAGCACGTCAAGTATTAAAAACCATTTGTCTCCATTCACTCCTATTAAACACGCTCACGCATGCCTGCTGGAAGTCCAAGCCAATCGCACACAAAACCTCCTTTACCCCCTCTCTCCAAATTTTCCTAGGCCGACCCCTACCGCGCCTTCCTTCCACCACAGACTGATACACTCTTGAAGTCATTCTGTTTCGCTCCATTCTCTCTACATGTCCGAACCACCTCAACAACCCTTCCTCAGAACTCTGGACAACAGTTTTGGTAATCCCGCACCTCCTCCTAACTTCCAAACTACGAATTCTCTGCATTATATTCACACCACACATTGCCCTCAGACATAACATCTCCACTGCCTCCAGCCTTCTCCTCGCTGCAACATTCATCACCCATGCTTCACACCCATATAAGAGCATTGGTAAAACTATACTCTCATACATTCCCCTCTTTGCCTACAAGGACAAAGTTCTTTGTCTCCACAGACTCCTAAGTGCAACACTCACTCTTTTTCCCTCATCAATTCTATGATTCACCTCATCTTTCATAGACCCATCCGCTGACACGTCCACTCCCAAATATCTGAATACATTCACCTCCTCCATACTCTCTCCCTCCAATCTGATATTCAATCTTTTATCACCTAGTCTTTTTGTTATCCCCATAACCTTACTCTTTCCTGTATTCACCTTTAATTTTCTTCTTTTGCACACCCTACCAAATTCATCCACCAATCTCTGCAACTTCTCTTCAGAATCTCCCAAGAGCACAGTGTCATCAGCAAAGAGCAGCTGTGACAACTCCCACTTTGTGTGATTCTTTATCTTTTAACTCCACGCCTCTTGTCAAGACCCTCGCATTTACTTCTCTTACAACCCCATCTATAAATATATGAAACAACCACGGTGACATCACACATCCTTGTCTAAGGCCTACTTTTACTGGGAAAAATTTCCCTCTTTCCTACATACTCTAACTTGAGCCTAACTATCCTTGTAAAAACTCTTCACTGCTTTCAGTAACCTACCTCCTACACCATACACTTGCAACATCTGCCACATTGCCCCTCTATCCACCCTGTCATACGCCTTTTCCAAATCCATAAATGCCACAAAGACCTCTTTAGCCTTATCTAAATACTGTTCACTTATATGTTTCACTGTAAACACCTGGTCGACACACCCCCTACCTTTCCTAAAGCCTCCTTGTTCATCTGCTATCCTATTCTCCGTCTTACTCTTAATTCTTTCAATAATAACTCTACCATACACTTTACAAGGTATACTCAGCAGACTTATCCCCCTATAATTTTTGCACTCTCTTTTATCCCCTTTGCCTTTATACAAAGGAACTATGCATGCTCTCTGCCAATCCCTAGGTACCTTACCCTCTTCCATACATTTATTAAATAATTGCACCAACCACTCCAAAACTATATCCGCACCTGCTTTTAACATTTCTATCTTTATCCCATCAATCCCGGCTGCCTTACCCCCTTTCATTTTACCTACTGCCTCACTAACTTCCCCCACACTCACAACTGGCTCTTCCTCACTCCTAAAAGATGTTGTTCCTCCTTGCCCTATACACGAAATCACAGCTTCCCTATCTTCATCAACATTTAACAATTCCTCAAAATATTCCTTCCATCTTCCCAATACCTCTATCTCTCCATTTAATAACTCTCCTCTCCTATTTTTAACTGACAAATCCATTTGTTCTCTAGGCTTTCTTAACTTGTTAATCTCACTCCAAAACTTTTTCTTATTTTCAACAAAATTTGTTGATAGCATCTCACCTACTCTCTCATATATACATATATATATATATATATATATATATATATATATATATATATATATATATATATATATATATATATATATATATATATATATATATATTATTATATATATATTTTATTATTATTATTATCACACTGGCCGATTCCCACCAAGGCAGGGTGGCCCGAAAAAGAAAAACTTTCACCATCATTCACTCCATCACTGTCTTGCCAGAAGGGTGCTTTACACTACAGTTTTTAAACTGCAACATTAACACCCCTCCTTCAGAGTGCAGGCACTGTACTTCCCATCTCCAGGAATCAAGTCCGGCCTGCCGGTTTCCCTGAATCCCTTCATAAATGTTACTTTGCTCACACTCCAACAGCACGTCAAGTATTAAAAACCATTTGTCTCCATTCACTCCTATCAAACACGCTCATGCATGCCTGCTGGAAGTCCAAGCCCCTCGCACACAAAACCTCCTTTACCCCCTCTCTCCAACCTTTCCTAGGCCGACCCCTACCCCGCCTTCCTTCCACTACAGACTGATACACTCTTGAAGTCATTCTGTTTCGCTCCATTCTCTCTACATGTCCGAACCACCTCAACAACCCTTCCTCAGCCCTCTGGACAACAGTTTTGGTAATCCTGCACCTCCTCCTAACTTCCAAACTACGAATTCTCTGCATTATATTCACACCACACATTGCCCTCAGACATGACATCTCCACTGCCTCCAGCCTTCTCCTCACTGCAACATTCATCACCCATGCTTCACACCCATATAAGAGTGTTGGTAAAACTATACTCTCATACATTCCCCTCTTTGCCTCCAAGGACAAAGTTCTTTGTCTCCACAGACTCGTAAGTGCACCACTCACTCTTTTCCCCTCATCAATTCTATGATTCACCTCATCTTTCATAGACCCATCCGCTGACACGTCCACTCCCAAATATCTGAATACATTCACCTCCTCCATACTCTCTCCCTCCAATCTGATATTCAATCTTTCATCACCTAATCTTTTTGTTATCCTCATAACCTTACTCTTTCCTGTATTCACCTTTAATTTTTTTCTTTTGCACACACTACCAAATTCATCCACCAATCTCTGCAACTTCTCTTCAGAATCTCCCAAGAGCACAGTGTCATCAGCAAAGAGCAGCTGTGACAACTCCCACTTTGTGTGTGATTCTTTATCTTTTAACTCCACGCCTCTTGCCAAGACCCTCGCATTTACTTCTCTTACAACCCCATCTATAAATATATTAAACAACCACGGTGACATCACACATCCTTGTCTAAGGCCTACTTTTACTGGGAAATAATTTCCCTGTAAAAACTCTTCACTGCTTTCAGTAACCTACCTCCTACACCATACACTTGCAACATCTGCCACATTGCCCCCCTATCCACCCTGTCATACGCATTTTTCAAATCCATAAATGCCACAAAGATCTCTTTAGCCTTATCTAAATACTGTTCACTTATATGTTTCACTGTAAAAAATATCTTTAAACGTATAAGAGAAATTTTTAGAAAGGAGTTAATTTTAAATGAGTTCTTGCTAATTGACCAGTTTTACATATTCGGCACGACATATATATATATATGTATATATATATATATATATATATATATATATATATATATATATATATATATATATATATATATATATATATATATATATATATATATATATATACATATATATATATATATATATATATATATATATATATATATATATAAGTAGTCGATTTATCCACTGAGCGAGGAATTTCCGGTTTGGGCCTTCCACTGAGCGAGGAATTTTCGGTTTGGGCCTTCCACTGAGCGAGGACTTCCGGTTTAGGCCTTCCACTGAGCGAGGTATCCGGTCTAGGACCAGCAGCTGGAGGGTCACCTTTTCACACCTAGGTGTTACTTCCGGTTTTGACCATGACCTCGCCCTCGAGACTACCTCACCCTTGACACCCCAACCAATACCCCCGCCCACGACCCCCGTTCGCGACCCCCGCCATCGCGCCGCGCGCCCGCCCGCGCGCCCGCCCGCGCCTTTCGCGACCCCCCGCCGCGCGCCCGCCCGCGCGCCCGCCCGCGCCCTTCGCGACCCCCGCCCGCACCTTCTGCTGCGCCTTCTGCAGCGTCGTCCGGATCGCCCCCGCGCCTCGAAATTTTTCCGATTTTTTTCGAATTTTTTTTTGAATTTCATTTTCTTGTGCTCTCCATCTCCTCGGATCAAATTTTTAAGGTTCCCCCTCCCACTTTCACCCCCCCACCCCCGTTTCCCCAAAATTTCTCGATAATACCAAGACTCCAATTCCTCGGATCAAGTTTTTTGGATCCCCCCTATGGAGTTTTCGAAATTCTCCATCTCCTTGGATCAAGGTTTTTTGGATTGTCCCTCCTTCCACCCCCAACCCCCATTTCCCAAAATTTCTCGATAATAAAAAGGACTCTACTTCCTCGGATCAAATTTTCTCGATAATACCAAGACCCCACCTCCTCGGATCAAGTTTTTTGGGATCCCCCCTATGGGGTAAGCATGCTTACTACAGGTCTAAACAAGTGTGACGTCATTATTCCTCTCATTAATGTGTTTACTCGACGGTCAGTGACGTCACGCGATGACCCCCACACACACAGGCTGAATCTTGTCGACCCTTTTAGTTCATTCAAGTTAATAAGGGGACATAGTAGTGACGTCACACACACAGGTTGAATCATGACGACCCTTTTAGTTCATTAAAGTTAATAAGGGGATATAGTACCTACATCATAGGGAAAACATTTTCACTCTTAACCCAGGTTAATCCAAATAATTTCACATTTTTTGTTTCGTTAATACCCACAACAATCCAACAATTTCTTTACAACACAAGTCTAGACATTTTTTCTCGTTTTAACTATTTCATCTCAGGTCACTCCCCCACGAAGTAACCTCCTCCCCACCCTCCCGAACCCTCACACTCCAACCAACACCTCACAATTTTCACTCATAACCCCCAATTTTTCTCGTTTTAACCCTTTTAATTCATTAAAGTTAATAAGGGGACACAGTACATCAGAAAGTCACCACAACACTTATAACCACTTTTCGATAAATTCACTAGTCACAATTTTACATATTACGAAGTTAATACGCACACACACCTCACTTTGAACACCTTCAAAGCACTCTCTTAAATCATTTGAATACTCACAAAAATACCTTTATACATTTCCAAACAACACTGAAATACTCCAAAACATCATTCGAACACCCCCAAAATCACCTCTGAATACTCCCAGAACACCTTCATAAGTACTCTTGCACATCATTTGAACACCTTCATAAGTACTCTCATAATCATTTGTACACCTTCAAAAAACACCTTTGAATACTCACATAAACACCCTTGAACACCTTCAAAACACCTTTGAATAACCTCAAAACACCTTTGAACACCTTCAAAACACCCTTGAACACCCTTGATCACCTTCAAAGAAACAACATTTGAACACACTCAAAACACCTTTGAACACCTTTGAACATTTCCAAACAACACTGAAACACTTCCAAAAACACCATTTGAGTACTCCCAAATACACCACTGAATACTAAAACACCACTGAATACACTCAAAACACCACCAAAATCACCATGAAACACTTCCAAAAAACACAATTTGAGTACTCCCAATTACACCACTGAATACTACTAAAACACCGCTGAATTCAATCAAAACACCCTTCAACACCTTCAAAACACCTTTGAACACCTTTGAACATTTCCAAAAACACTATTTGAGTACTCCCAATTACACCACTGATTACTACTAAAACACCGCTGAATTCAATCAAAACACCCTTCAACACCTTCAAACACCCTTGAACACCTTCAAAACACTCTTGAACACCTTCAAAAACACCTTTGAACATTTCTAAAACACTATTTGAGTACTCCCAATTACACCACTGATTACTACTAAAACACCGCTGAATTCAATCAAAACACCCTTCAACACCTTCAAACACCCTTGAACACCTTCAAAACACTCTTGAACACCTTCAAAAACACCTTTGAACATTTCCAATCAACACTGAAACACTTCCAAAAAACACAATATGAGTACTCCCAATTACACCACTGAATACTACTAAAACACCGCTGAATTCAATCAAAACACCCTTCAACACCTTCAAAACACCTTTGAACACCTTTGAACATTTCCAAAACACTATTTGAGTACTCCCAATTACACAACTGATTACTACTAAAACACCGCTGAATTCAATCACAACACCCTTCAACACCTTCAAACACCCTTGAACACACTCAAAACACCCTTCAACACCTTCAAAACACCTTTGAACACCTTCAAAACACCTTTGAACACATTCAAAACACACTCATAATCATTTGAACACACTCAAAACACCTTTGAATAACCTCAAAACACCTTTGAACACCTTCAAAACACCCTTGAACACCCTTGATCACCTTCAAAAAAAACAACATTTGAACACACTCAAAACACCTTTGAACACCTTTGAACATTTCCAAACAACACTGAAACACTTCCAAAAACACCATTTGAGTACTCCCAAATACACCACTGAATACTAAAACACCACTGAATACACTCAAAACACTACCAAAATCACCATAAACTAAGATCAACACCCACATCCCACAACACCCACAACCCACAACACCCACAATTTTTTCTCGTTTTATCTAATTTCATCAGAAAGTCACAACACCCACACCTCCCATTTTTTTTCTCGTTTTAACCCTTTTAGTTCATTAAAGTTAATATGGGGGCACAGTACATCAGAAAAAGTCACATCAACAACCCACTTATAACGTCTTTTCGGTATCTCTAGTTCGACAACAATACCCACATCCCACAACACCCACATCCCACATCCCAC
>NC_091369.1:20129246-20207095 GCF_038502225.1 Cherax quadricarinatus | reverse complement strand
AGAAGACTTCCTCAGTCAGATACACAGGCAAGTGTTGCACGTGTGTCTTAATTATCAACTGGTCAGTATTGTGTAACATTTTCAACATAACAATAATATAGAACCTGACTGACAATGTCAACACTTGGTGTGAGGGAGGGTGGTGTGAGGGAGGGTGGTGTGAGGGAGAGTGGTGTGAGGGATGGTGGTGTGAGGGAGGGTGGTGTGAGGGAGGGTGGTGTGAGGGAGGGTGGTGTGAGGGAGGGTGATGTGAGGGATGGTGGTGTGAGGGAGGGTGGTGTGAGGGAGGGTGGTGTGAGGGAGGGGGGTGTGAGAGAGGGTGGTGTGAGGGATGGTGGTGTGAGGGAGGGTGGTGTGAGGGAGGGTGGTGTGAGGGAGGGTGGTGTGAGGGAGGGTGGTGTGAGGGAGGGTGGTGTGAGGGAGGGGGGTGTGAGGGAGGGTGGTGTGAGGGAGGGTGGTGTGAGGGAGGGTGGTGTGAGGGGGTGGTGTGAGAGAGGGTGGTGTGAGGGAGCATGGTGTGAGGGACGGTGGTGTGAGAGAGCGTGGTGTGATGGAGGGTGGTGTGAGGGGGTGTGTGAGAGGGTGGTGTGAGGGAGGGTGGTGTGAGGGAGGGTGGTGTGAGGGGTGGTGGTGTGAGAGAGGGTGGTGTGAGGGGGGGTGGTGTGAGGGAGGGTGGTGTGAGGGAGCGTGGTGTGAGGGGGGGTGGTGTGAGGGTGGGTGGTGTGAGGGATGGTGGTGTGAAGGAGCGTGGTATGATGGAGGGTGGTGTGAGGGAGGGTGGTGTGAGGGGGGTGGTGTGAGAGGGTGGTGTGACAGAGGGTGGTGTGAGGGGGGGTGGTGTGAGGGGAGGGTGATGTGAGGGAGGGTGGTGTGAGGGAGGGTGGTGTGAGGGGGGGGTGGTGTGAGGGGGGGGGTGTGAGGGAGGGTGGTGTGAGGGAGGGTGGTGTGAGGGGGTGGTGTGAGGGAGGGTGGTGTGAGGGAGGGTGGTGTGAGGGGGTGGTGTGAGGGAGGGAGGTGTGAGGGGGGGTGGTGTGAGGGGGTGGTGTGATGGGGTTGTTGTGAGAGGTTAATGTGTGAGGGAGGGTGATATGAGGGAGGGTGACTTGAGAGGGTGGTGTGAGGGAGGGTGGTGTGAGGGGGGTTGGTGTGAGGGAGGGGGGTGTGAGGTTGGGGGGTGTGAGGGGGGTGTGTGGGGGGTGTGTGAGGGTGGTGTGAGGGAGGGTGGTGTGAGGGAGGGTGGTGTGAGGGAGGGTGGTGTGAGGGGGGTGGTGTGAGGGAGGGTGGTGTGAGGGATGGTGGTGTGACAGTGTGGTGTGAGGGATGGTGGTGTGAGGGAGGGTGTTGTAAGGGAGGGCGGTGTGAGGGATGGTGGTGTGACGGACGGTAGTGTGAGGGAGGGTGGTGTGTGGGAGGGTGGTGTGTGGGAGGGGGGTGTGAGGGGAGGGTGGTTTGAGGGAGGGGGGTGTGTGGGAGGTTGGTGTGTGGGATGGTGGTGTGAGGGGAGCGTGGTGTGTGGGAGGGTGGTGTCGTGGATGGTGGCGTGAGGGAGGGTGGTGTGAGGGAGGGTGGTGTGAGGGGGGGTGGTGTGAGAGGTTGGTGTGAGGGAGGGTGATGTGAGGGAGGGTGATGTGAGAGGGTGGTGTGAGGGAGGGTGATGTGAGGGAGGGTGACGTGAGAGGGTGGTCTGAGGGAGGGTGGTGTGAGGGATGGTGGTGTGAGGGAGGGTGGTGTGAGGGGGGGGGGTGTGAGGGAGGGTGGTATGAGCTGGGGTGAGAGGGTGGTGTGATTGAGTGTGGTGTGAGGGAGGGTGGTGTGAGGGGGGTGGAGTGAGGGAGGGGGGTGTGAGGGGGGTGTGAGGGAGGGTGGTGTGTGGGATGGTCGTGTGAGGGAGCGTGGTGTGAGGGATGGTGTGACGGAGGGTGGTGTGAGGGAGTGTGGTGTGAGGGATGGTGGTGTGAGGGAGCATGGTATGAGGGATGGTGTGAGGGAGGGTGGTGTGAGGGAGGGTGGTGTGGGGGATGGTGGTGTGAGGGGAGGGTGGTGTGTCGGAAGGTGGTCTGGAGGATGGTGGTGTGAGGGAGGGTGGTGTGAGGGAGGGTTGTTTGAGGAGGGGTGGTGTGAGACGGTGGTTTGAAGGAGGGTGATGTGAGGGAGGGTGATGTGAGAGGTTGGTGTGAGGGAGGGTGATGTGAGGGAGGGTGACATGAGAGGGTGGTGTGTTGGAGGGTGGTGTGAGGGGGGGTGGTGTGAGGGAGGGTGGTGTGAGGGGGGGTGGTGTGAGGGAGGGTGGTGTGAGGGTGAGGGTGAGAGGGTGGTGTGAGGGAGGGTGGTGTGAGGGAGGGTGGTGTGAGAGGGGTGGTGGTGTGAGGGAGGGTGGTGTGAGGGGGTGGTGTCAGGGAGGGTGGTGTGACGGATGGTGGTGTGAGGGAGCTTGCTGTGAGGGATGGTGGTGTGAGGGAGGTTGGTGTGAGGGAGGGTGGTGTGAGGGATGGTGGTGTGAGGGACGGTGGTGTGAGGGAGGGTGGTGTGTGGGAGGGTGGTGTGTGGAAGGGGGGTGTGAGGGAGGGGGGTGAGAGGGAGGGTGGTGTATGGGAGGTTGGTGTGGGGGATGGTGGGGTGAGGGGAGGGGGGTGTCTAGGAGGGTGGTGTGGGGGATGGTGGTGTGAGGGAGGGTGGTGTGAGGGATGGTGGTGTGAGGGGGGGTGGTGTGAGAGGGTGGTGTGAGGGAGGGTGAAGTGAGGGAGCTTGATGTGAGAGGGTGGTGTGAGGGAGGGTGGTGTGAGGGGGTGGTGTGAGGAAGGGTGGTGTGAGGGGGGTAGTGTGAGAGGGTGGTGTGAGGGAGGGTGGTGTGAGGGAGGGTGGTGTGTGGTTGGGGGGTGTGAGGGAGGGTGATGTGAGAGGGTGGTGTGAGGGAGGGTGGTGTGAGGGAGGGTGGTGTGAGAGGGTGGTGTGAGGGAGGGTGGTGTGAGGGAGGATGGTGTGAGGGAGGGTGGTGTGAGGGAGGGTGGTGTGAGAGGGTGGTGTGAGGGAGGGTGGTGTGAGGGAGGGTGGTGTGAGGGAGGGTAGTGTGAGGGGGGTGGTGTGAGAGAGTGTTGTGAGGGAGGGTGACGTGAGGGAGGTTGATGTGAGGGAGGGTGATGTGTGGGAGGGGGTTGTGTGGGAGGGTGGTGTGAGGGATGGTAATGTGAGGGAGGGTGGTGTGAGAGGGTGGTGTGAGGGAGGGTGACGTGAGGGAGGGTGATGTGAGGGAGGGTGATGTGAGGGAGGGTGGTGTGAGGGGGTGGTGTGAGGGATGGTGGTGTGAGGGAGAGTGGTGTGAGGGATGGTTGTGTGAGGGAGGGTGGTGTGAGGGATGTTGGTGTGAGGGAGGGAGGTGTGAGGGAGGGTGGTGTGAGGGATGGTGGTGTGAGGGAGGGTGGTGTGAGGGAGGGTGGTGTGAGGGATGGTGGTGTGAGGGAGGGTGGTGTGAGAGGGTGGTGTGAGGGAGGGTGACGTGAGGGAGAGTGATGTGAGGGAGGGTGATGTGAGGGAGGGTGGTGTGAGGGGGTGGTGTGAGCGATGGTGGTGTGAGGGCAGGTGGTGTGAGGGATGGTGGTGTGAGGGAGGGTGGTGTGAGGGATGGTGGTGTGAGGGAGGGTGGTGTGAGGGAGGGTGGTGTGAGGGATGGTGGTGTGAGGGAGGGTGGTGTGAGGGAGGGTGGTGTGAGGGATGGTGGTGTGAGGGAGGGTGGTGTGTGGGAGGGTGGTGTGAGGGATGGTGGTGTGAGGGAGGGTGGTGTGAGAGGGTGGTGTGAGGGAGGGTGACGTAAGGGAGAGTGATGTGGGGCTGGGTGATGTGAGGGAGGGTGGTGTGAAAGGGTTGTGTGAGGGATGGTGGTGTGAGGGCAGGTGATGTGACTGATGTTGGTGTGAGGGAGGGTGGTGTGAGGGATTGTGGTGTGAGGGAGGGTGGTGTGAGGAAGGGTGGTGTGAGGGATGGTGGTGTGAGGGAGGGTGGTGTGAGGGAGGGAGGTGTGTGGGAGGGTGGTGTGTGGGAGGGGAGTGTGAGGGAGGGTGGTGTGAGGGAGGGTGGTGTGTGGGAGGTTGGTGTGGGGCATGGTGGTGTGAGGGGAGGGTGGTGTGTAGGAGGGTGGTGTAGAGGATGGTGGTGTGAGGGAGGGTAGTGTGTGGGAGGGTGGTGTGTGGGAGGGTGGTGTGTGGGAGGGGGGTGTGAAGGAGGGTGGTGTGAGGGAGGGTTGTGTTTGGGAGGGTGGTGTGGGGGATGGTGGTGTGAGGAAGGGTGGTGTGAGGGAGGGTGGTGTGTGGGAGGGTGGTGTGGGGGAGGGGGGTGTGAGGGAGGGTGGTGTGAGGGAGGGTGGTGTATGGGAGGGTGGTGTGGGGGATGGTGGTGTGACGGAGGGTGGTGTGTGGGAGGGTGGTGTGGGGGATGGTAGTGTGAGGGAGGGTGGTGTGTGGGATGGTGGTGTGTGGGAGGGTGGTGTGAGGGAGGTGGTGTGAGGGAGGGTGGTGTGTAGGAGGGTGGTGTGTGGGCGGGGGGTGGGGGGGTGGGTGGTGTGAGGGAGGGTGGTGTGTGGGAGGTTGGTGTTGGGGATGGTGGTTTGAGGGGAGGGTGGTGTAAGGGAGGGTGGTGTGTGGGGGAGTGGTGTGAGGGAGGGTGGTGTGAGGGGGGTGGTGTTAGAGGGTGGTGTGAGGGAGGGTGATGTGAGGGAGGGTGATGTGAGAGGGTGGTGTGAGGGAGGGTGATGTGAATGAGGGTGACGTGAGAGGGTGGTGTGAGGGAGGGTGGTGTGAGGGGGTGGTGTGAGGGAGGGTGGTGTTAGGGAGGTGGTGTGAGGGAGGGGGGTGTGAGCGGGGGGTGAGAGGGTGGTGTGAGTGAAGGTAGTGTGAGGGAGGGTGGTGTGAGGGGGGGGTGGTGTGAGGGAGGGGGTGTGAGGGGGGGGGTGTGAGGGAGGGTGGTGTGAGGGATCGTGGTGTGAGGGAGCGTGGTGTGTGGGATGGTGTGAGGGAGGGTGGTGTGAGGGAGGGTGGTGTAGGGGATGGTGGTGTGAGGGGCGGGTGGTGTGTCGGAGGGTGGTCCGGGGGATGGTGGTGTGAGGGAGGGTGGTGTGAGGGAGGGTGGTGAGAGGGGGGGGTGGTGTGAGAGGGTGGTGTGAGGGAGGGTGATGTGAGGGAGGGTGACATGTGAGGGTGGTGTGTTGGAGGGTGGTGTGAGGGGTGTTGGTGTGAGGGAGGGTGGTGTGAGGGGGGGTATTGTGAGGGAGGGTGGTGTGAGGGTGGGGGTGAGAGGGTGGTGTGAGGGAGGGTGGTGTGAGGGAGGGTGGTGTGAGGGGGGGTGAGGAGGGTGGTGTGAAAGGGTGGTATGAGGGATGGTGGTGTGAGGGATGGTGGTGTGATGGAGCGTGGTGTGAGGGATGGTGGTGTGAGGGAGGGTGGTGTGAGGGAGGGTGGAGTGTGGGAGGATGGTGTGTGGGAGGTGGGTGTGAGGGAGGGTGGTGTGAGGGAGGGTGGTGTATGGGAGGTAGGTGTGGGGGATGGTGGTGTGAGGGGCGTGTGGTGTGTAGGAGGGTGGTGTGGGGGATGGTGGTGTGAGGGAGGGTGGTGTGAGGGATGGTGGTGTGAGGGGAGGTGGTGTGAGGGAGGGTGGTGTGAGAGGGTGGTGTGAGGGAGGGTGGTGTGAGGGAGGGTGAAGTAAGGGAGCGTGATGTGAGAGGGTGGTGTGAGGGAGGGTGGTGTGAGGGGGGAGGTGTGAGGAAGGGTGGTGTGAGGAGGGTAGTATGAGAGGGTGGCGTGAGGGAGGGTGGTGTGAGGGAGGGTGGTGTGAGGGTGGGTGGGGTGAGGGAGGTTGGTGTGAGAGGGTGGTGTGAGGGAGGGTGGTGTGAGGGAGGGTGGTGTGAGAGGGTGGTGTGAGGGAGGGTGGTGTGAGGGAGGGTGGTGTGAGGGAGGGTGGTGTGAGAGGGCGGTGGGCGGGAGGGTGGTGTGAGGGAGGGTGGTGTGAGGGAGGGTGGTGTGAGGGAGGATGTGTGAGAGGGTGTTGTATAGTGAGGTTGATATGAGGGAGGGTGATATGTGGGAGGGTGGTGTGTGGGAGGGTGGTGTGAGGGATGGTGGTGGGAGGGAGGGTGGGGTGAGGGATGTTGGTGTGAGGGAGGGTGGTGTGAGGGAGAGTTGTGTGAGGGATGGTGGTGTGTGGGTGGGTGGTGTGTGGGAGGGTGGTGTGAGGGATGGTGGTGTGACAGAGGGTGGTGTGAGAGGGTGGTGTGAGGGAGGGTGACGTGAGGGAGAGTGATGTGAGGGAGGGTGATGTGAGGGAGGGTGATGTGAGGGAGGGTGGTGTGAGGGGGTGGTGTGAGGGATGGTGGTGTGAGGGAGGGTGGTGTGAGGGATGGTGGTGTGAGGGAGGGTGGTGTGAGGGATGTTGGTGTGAGGGAGGGTGGTGTGAGGGAGAGTGGTGTGAGGGATGGTGGTGTGAGGGAGGTTGGTGTGTGGGAGGGTTGTGTGAGGGATGGTGGTGTGAGGGAGGGTGGTGTGAGAGGGTGGTGTGAGGGAGGGTGACGTGAGGGAGAGTGATGTGAGGGAGGGTGATGTGAGGGAGGGTGGTGTGAGGGGGTGGTGTGAGGGATTGTGGTGTGAGGGCGGGTGGTTTGAGGGATGGTGGTGTGAGGGAGGGTGGTGTGAGGGATGGTGGTGTGAGGGAGGGTGGTGTGAGGGAGGGTGGTGTGAGGGATGGTGGTGTGAGGGAGGGTGGTGTGAGGGATGGTGGTGTGAGGGAGGGTGGTGTGAGGGAGGGTGGTGTGAGGGATGGTGGTGTGAGGGAGGGTGGTGTATGGGAGGGTGGTGTGAGGGATGGTGGTGTGAGGGAGGGTGGTGTGGGAGGGTGGTGTGAGGGAGGGTGACGTGAGGGAGAGTGATGTGAGGGAGGGTGATGTGAAAGGGTGGTGTGAGAGATGGTGGTGTGAGGGCGGGTGGTGTGAGGGATGTTGGTGTGAGGGAGGGTGGTGTGAGGGATGGTGGTGTGAGGGAGGGTGGTGTGAGGGATGATGGTGTGAGGGATGGTTGTGTGAGGGAGGGTGGTGTGAGGGAGGGTGGTGTGTGGGAGGGTGGTGTGTGAGAGGGGAGTGTGAGGGAGGGTGGTGTGAGGGAGGGTGGTGTGTGGGAGGTTGGTGTGGGGCATGGTGGTGTGAGGGGAGGGTGGTGTGTACGAGGGTGGTGTGGGGGATGGTGGTGTGAGGGAGGGTGGTGTGTGGGAGGGTGGTGTGTGGGCAGGGTGGTGTGTGTGTGAGGAGGGTGGTGTGAGGGTGGTGTGTAGGAGGGTGGTGTGGGGGTGGGTGGTGTGCGGGTGGGGGGGGTGTGGGAGGGTGGTGTGTGGAAGGGTGGTGTGTGGGAGGGGGGTGTGAAGGAGGGTGGTGTGAGGGAGGGTGGTGTGTTGGAGGGTGATGTGGGGGATGGTGGTGTGAGGGATGGTGGTGTGAGGGAGGGTGGTGTGTGGGAGGGTGGTGTGGGGGAGGGTGTGTGAGGGAGGGTGGTGTGAGGGAGGGTGGTGGAAGGATGTGAAGTTAGGGAGGGAGGTGTGGAGGGTGGTGTGAGGGTGTTGAGAGGCAGTGTGGTGTGAGGGAGGGTGGTGTAAGGGAGGGTGATGTGAGGGAGGGTGATGTGAGGGAGGGTGATGTGAGGGAGGGTGATGTGAGGGAGGGTGGTGTGAGGGAGGGTGGTGTGAGGGAGGGTGGTGTGAGGGAGGGTGATATGAGGGAGGGTGATGTGAAAGGGTGGTTTGAGTGAGGGTGTTGAGAGGCAGAGTGGTGTGAGGGTGGGAGGTGTAAGGGAGGATGGTGTGAGGGGGTGGTGTGAGTGGGAGGGTGATGTGTGGGAGGGTTGTATATGTGGGGTTAGGGTGGGTGGAGTAATGGTGGGCAAAATGATGGTGAGTGTTGATAGGTTATGTTGTGTGTGTTTGGAGTGGGAGGATAGGTGGCATGAAGGTGGGTGGTATGAGGGGTCTGGGGAAGGAGAAGTTGGAAATGTGTGTAATGTGAGTGTGGGAAGTTTGAAAGTGGGAGTTGCGGGGGTGGGAGGCGTAGGTGTAAATGTGGATAATAATAATGGATGAGTGGGAGGTGTGTAGTATGTGTGGGTGGTGTGTAGTATGTGTGGGTGGTGTGTAGTATGTGTGGGTGGTGTGTAGCATGTGTGGGTGGTGTGTAGTATGTGTGGGTGGTGTGTAGTATGTGTGGGTGGTGTGTAGTATGTGTGGGTGGTGTGTAGTATGTGTGGGTGGTGTGTAGTATGTGTGGGTGGTGTGTAGTATGTGTGGGTGATGTGTACTATGTGTGGGTGGTGTGTAGTATGTGTGGGTGGTGTATAGTATATGTGTGGGTGGTGTGTAGTATGTGTGGGTGGTGTGTAGCATGTGTGGGTGGTGTGTAGTATGTGTGGGTGGTGTGTAGTATGTGTGGGTGTTGTGTAGTATGTGTGGGTGGTGTGTAGTATGTGTGGGTGGTGTGTAGTATGTGTGGGTGGTGTGTAGTATGTGTGGGTGTTGTGTAGTATGTGTGGGTGGTGTGTAGTATGTGTGGGTGTTGTGTAGTATGTGTGGGTGTTGTGTAGTATGTGTGGGTGGTGTGTAGTATGTGTGGGTGGTGTGTAGCATGTGTGGGTGTTGTGTAGTATGTGTGGGTGGTGTGTAGTATGTGTGGGTGGTGTGTAGTATGTGTGGGTGTTGTGTAGTATGTGTGGGTGGTGTGTAGTATGTGTGGGTGGTGTGTAGTATGTGTGGGTGGTGTGTAGTATGTGTGGGTGGTGTGTAGCATGTGTGGGTGGTGTGTAGTATGTGTGGGTAGTGTGTAGTATGTGTGGGTGGTGTGCAGTATGTGTGGTTGGTGTGTAGTATGTGTGGGTGGTGTGTAGTATGTGTGGGTGTTGTGTAGTATGTGTGGGTGGTGTGTAGTATGTGTGGGTGGTGTGTAGCATGTGTGGGTGGTGTGTAGTATGTGTGGGTAGTGTGTAGTATGTGTGGGTGGTGTGCAGTATGTGTGGTTGGTGTGTAGTATGTGTGGGTGGTGTGTAGTATGTGTGGGTGATGTGTACTATGTGTGGGTGGTGTGTAGTATGTGTGGGTGGTGTATAGTATGTGTGGGTGGTGTGTAGTATGTGTGGGTGGTGTGTAGTATGTGTGGGTTGTGTGTAGTATGTGTGGGTGGTGTATAGTATGTGTGGGTGGTGTGTAGTATGTGTGGGTGATATGTACTATGTATGGGTGGTGTGTAGTATGTGTGGGTGGTGTATAGTATGTGTGGGTGGTGTGTAGTATGTGTGGGTGGTGTGTAGTATGTGTGGGTGGTTCGTAGTATGTGTGGGTGGTGTGTAGTATGTGTGGGTGGTGTGTAGTATGCAGGTGGTTAGTGTGAGAATGGGTAGTGTGGAACTGGTTGGTGGGTAGTGAGTGGGGTTGTTGTGAGAGTGGGATGTGGTAGTGAGTATGGGTGATGTGGTAGATGAGACTGGGCAGTGGGGAATGAGGATTGGTGGTGTGAGAGTGGGTGGTGGGGAATGAGGATTGGTGGTGTGTAGGTGATTGTGTGAAAATGGGCAGTTTGACAATGGGTTGTGTGTAGGTGGATGTTTTGATAGTTTATGGTGTGAGAATGGATGGATGTGGAGTGAGATGGGTTGCTCTCAAAGTATTTTTATTTATATTTTAATAAAAACAGTATATACAAAACATATAAGGAAAGGTACACAATAAGATTACATACATTATTAATATAGCTTAAACGTGTACAAAGCCCAAATATTATACCAGGTTGAAAGTTACTAAACCATGCTTAAAGACTCGAAAACACAAATCTCACAACACACTCACAGGCCAATACACAGTTAAACCAGACTGTGAGGTGCAGCATGACACATGATCAACATCATGCATCCTGCACCTCCAACCCTCCCCATCCCTGTCTTTGGAAAGGCGTGTAGTAACACGCACAGGACCCCACACAGGCAAACATAACTGGAATAAACAATACATACATTTGCAATAATGAAGACTTAGAAAACACAAACAGATCGTTCTTGCCAGGTTCAAAAAACCACACATGCTGTGTAAGTGTCACAAAAATAGAACATAATGCTAGAATGTTTCCCCACAAAGGGGCACCTTGGTACTAGAAAACACACCTTAGTGGAACAAAGTTCCCACTTCTGAAAACAAATATATACAAACATGCCATAATACAGCACCCAATTAAGGGTTTTGTCACTTATTCGCACATAAACAGTAAAACACCCCTATACATGGTTGTCAGTGGACAATGTACCTATTTGGTCTGATCCAAGGATATCGGACACTGGCCTTGAACTACAAAATAATTACATATCCTCAGATTTATAAATAAAACAGATACAACTGTGTCCAGAACAGGAATTAACGCTCTCACACACACGCCCAATGTTAGAGAATCACCAGTGACCATGACTGATGAGTATCAACTCATCAAGATACAGAGACATGACAATACACCAGGACACACACTGTCGCCAAGAACATTGTCAAGCATCCACCCACCTCTCCCCCACCCAGCCTGGGTTCAAACAGCCACACAGACACCAAACTAACCCTGGCCCACACCCAACAGCCAGTAAACCATCACCCATATGGCCAGAACTTACATACAACAAGCAACTGAACACAACTGCCGGATATTACTGGGATCCTAAAGAGGGTGTTCAAGTTCTTTAGGGGTTCGTGGTATGATTGGCTGAGGAGGGAGGTGGTAACGCTGCTGGTGCTTCAGGGAGGGTTAGGGGTAGGTGCAGGGAATGTTGTGGGAGGGGGAATGGAGCACCTGCATGCTGCAATGTGGCGGTGGTATTGGTGTGGAGTTACGGGAGCGTGAGGTGGTGTTGCGGGTGCTCTTGGTCCTGAGGGATCCAGGTAAGATTCAGGTGGAGATTTTGGAGTGTATGCTTTGGGGAAGGGTAGTGGTACCCGTGGAGGAGATATATCCCATGAATGTATGGAGGACATCTGGGTGAGGTTTTGTAGGCTACGCATTTGATCTCGGGTGCGGGAGGAAATGTTCCTCTTCCTGCACAGAGTTTTGCCATCTGGAGTGGTTCTCTGGAAGAGGTGGGTGGTGGAGGGGGGAGAGTGTAGGTTATGTGGTGATGCTGAAACAGCATATCATGTGTATTTCTGTGAGGGTCTGGGGGGTATAAGGGACTGGATGGGGAGGGTCGTGGCTCAGGTGTGGGAGTTGGGGTTTTAGTGTTGCGGGCATTAAGACTGTAGTCCAGTGGGTGCCTGAGAGCTTCCAGCAAGCCTTGGCATATTTAATTGTAGATTTTGTGTATGTCTATAGGGGTATGCGAGGGAATGGGGAGTGGGTCGTGCACAAACGGGTATTAGCAGGACCTTTAAATAAGATGGTTTGTAGGAATAGGGCCATTGGGGGGAGGAGGCTTTTCTGGTGGGTTACCTCAGTTTAACAGTTGGTGCTTTATTAGCCTTGTAGGTGGAGGTGACTGCTAGTGTGAGTGTGTGAGAGGTGGAATGGCCTTTTAGGGGTTGCATTGAGCTGATCACTTGGAGTGAGCAAGTGCTTTGAGGTGATCAGGGTTCTTGCTTAGCAGGAAGTGAGTGTTCAGTTGCTTGTTGTATGTAAGTTCTGGCCATATGAGTGATGGTTTACTGGCTGTTGGGTGTGGGCCAGGGTTAGTTTGGTGTCTGTGTGGCTGTTTGAACCCAGGCTGGGTGGGGGAGGGGTGGGTGGATGCTTGACAATGTTCTTGGCGACAGTGTGTGTCCTGGTGTATTGTCATGTCTCTGTATCTTGATGAGTTGATACTCATCAGTCATGGTCACTGGTGATTCTCTAACATTGGGCGTGTGTGTGAGAGCGTTAATTCCTGTTCTGGACACAGTTGTATCTGTTTTATTTATAAATCTGAGGATATGTAATTATTTTGTAGTTCAAGGCCAGTGTCCGATATCCTTGGATCAGACCAAATAGGTACATTGTCCACTGACAACCATGTATAGGGGTGTTTTACTGTTTATGTGCGAATAAGTGACAAAACCCTTAATTGGGTGCTGTATTATGGCATGTTTGTATATATTTGTTTTCAGCAGTGGGAACTTTGTTCCACTAAGATGTGTTTTCTAGTACCAAGGTGCCCCTTTGTGGGGAAACATTCTAGCATTATGTTCTATTTTTGTGACACTTACACAGCATGTGTGGTTTTTTGAACCTGGCAAGAACGATCTGTTTGTGTTTTCTAAGTCTTCATTATTGCAAATGTATGTATAGTTTATTCCAGTTATGTTTCTTATTGTTTATTAACATTTGCCTGCGTGGGGTCCTGTGCGTGTCACTACACGCCTTTCCAAAGACAGGGATGGGGAGGGTTGGAGGTGCAGGATGCATGATGTTGATCAAGTGTCATGCTGTACCTCACAGTCTGGTTTAACTGTGTATTGGCCTGTGAGTGTGTTGTGAGATTTATTTTCGAGTCTTTAAGCATGGTTTAGTAACTTTCAACCTGGTATAATATTTGGGCTTTGTACACGTTTAATCTATATTAATAATGTATGTAATCTTATTGTGTACCTTTCCTTATATGTTTTGTATATACTGTTTTTATTAAAATATAAATAAAAAAAAACTTTGAGAGCAACCCATCTCACTCCACATCTATCCATTCTCACACCATAAACTATCAAAACATCCACCTACACACAACCCATTGTCAAACTGCCCATTTTCACACAATCACCTACACACCACCCACCCTCATTCCCCACCACCCACTCTCACACCACCAATCCTCATTCCCCACCACCCACTCTCACACCACCAATCCTCATTCCCCACTGCCCAGTCTCATCTACCACATCACCCATACTCACTACCACATCCCACTCTCACAACAACCCCACTCACTACCCATCAACCAGTTCCACACTTCCCATTCTCACTTTAACCACCTGCATACTACACACCACCCACACATACTACACACCACCCACACATACTACACACCTCCCACACATACTACACACCACCCACACATACTACACTCCACCGACACATACAACACACCACCCACACATATTACACATCACCCACACATACTACACACCACCCACACATACTACACACCACTCACACTTACTACACGCCACCCACACATACTACACACCACTCACACATACTACACACCACCCACACCTACTACACTCAACCTACACATACTGCACACCACCCACAAATACTACACACCATCCACACATACTACACACCACCCACACATACTACACACCACCCACACATAATATACACCACCCACACATTCTTCACACCACCCACACATACTAGACACCACCCAAACATACTACACACCAACCACACATACTGCACACCACACACACATACTACACACCACCCACATATACTACACACTACCCACACATACTACACACCACCCACACATGCTACACACCACCCACACATACTACACACCACCCACACATACTACACACCACCCACACATACTACACACCTCCCACTCATCCATCATTATTATCCACATTTAGACCTACGCCTCCCACCCCCGCAACTCCCACTTTCAAAATTCCCAAACTCACATTACACACATTTCCAACTTCTCCTTCCCCAGACCCCTCATACCACCCACCTTCATGCCACCTATCCTCCCACTCCAAACACACACAACATAGCCTATCAACACTCACCATCATTTTGCCCACCATTACTCCACCCACCCTAACCCCACATATACAACCCTCCCACACATCACCCTCCCACTCACACCACCCCATCACACCATCCTCCCTTACACCACCAACCCTCACACCACTCTGCCTCTCAACACCCTCACTCAAACCACCCTCTCACACAACCCTCCCTCACTTCACCACCCCTTACATCACCCTCCCTCACATCACCCTCACTCACACCACCCTCCCTCACACCACCCTCCCTCACACCACCCTCCCTCACACCTCCCTCCCTCACTTTACCCTCCCTCACATCACCCTCCCTCACATCACCCTCCCTCACATCACCCTCCCTTACACCACCCTCCCTCACACCACTCTGCCTCTCAACACCCTCACTCAAACCACCCTCCCTCACATCACCCTCCCTCACATCACCCTCCCTTACACCACCCTCCCTCACACCACCCTCCCTCACACCTCCCTCCCTCACTTCACCATCCCTCACACTACCCTCCCTCACACCACCCTCCCTCACACCACCCTCCCTCACTTCACCACCCCCACACCACCCTCCCACACACTACCCTCCCTCACACCACCATCCCCCACACCACAGTCCTACACACCACCCTCCCTCACACCACCATCCCCCACACCACCCTCCCACACACCACCCTCCCTCACACCACCCTCCCTCACACCCCCCTCCCACACACCACCCACCAACACACCACCCTCCCTCACACCACCCTCCCTCACACCACCATCCCCCACACCACCCTCCAACACACCACCCTCCCTCACACCACCCTCCTTCACACCCCAATCCCACACACCACCCTCCCACACACCACCCTCCCACACACCACCCACCCACACACCACCATCCATTACACCACCCTCCCACACACCACCCTCCCCTCACACCACCATGCCCCACACCAACCTCCCACACACCACCCTCCCTCACACCACCCTCCCTCACACCCCCCTCCCACACACCACCCTCCCACACACCACCCTCCCTCACACCACCCTCCCTCACACCTCTATCCCTCACACCACCCTCCCTTACACCACTGTCCCTCACACCACCATCCCTCACACCACCCTCCCACACACCACCCTCCCACACACCACCCTCCCACACACCACCCTCCCACACACCACCCTCCCACACACCACCCTCCCACACACCACCCTCCCTCACAACACCATCCCCTACAGTACCCTCCCACACACCACCCCCCCCTCACACCACCCCCCTCACACCACCCTCCCTCACACCACCATCCCTCACACCACCCTCCCTCACACCACCCTCCCTCACACCACTCTCCTCACACCACCCCCTCACACCACCCCCCTCACACCACCCCCCTCACACCACGCTCCCTCACACCACCCATTGTCAGTCAGGTTCTATATTATTGTTATGTTGAAAATGTTACTCACACCACCCTCCCTCACACCACCCTCCCTCACACCACCCTCCCTTGCATCACCAAGTGTAATGACATTGTCAGTCAGGTTCTATATTACTTGTTATGTTGATCTGAAATGTTACACAATACTGACCAGTTGATAATTAAGACACACGTACAACACTTGCCTCTGTATCTGACTGAGGAAGTCTTCTGTGTAGGTGAATATGTTTTACTAATAAAGATACACAACTGCTGCACATGTCTTACTTATATATTCCTCGGAGGGATATTACTCCTCCTGGCAGTTAAAATACTGCTTTAAAATCTCTCTTACTCATCCTGTGAGTAAAAATGCTGCCGTAACGCCAAGTTATATTACTAAACCTGTGAGCAGAAATAGTTGCTTAAAGCAGTGTTAGTCATCCTGGGATTACAAATACTCCCTTGAACCTTTAACAGGGAAAGTATTGGAATAAAAAATATTGTATGTTTATAGTATAATCTTCTATAAGTTATCTTTACCGCTGAAATGTTTTTAGTTGCCTATTACCCATCAAAGGTAGAAAAAATTATAAACATAATGTTTCAAAATGTTAAATATAAGAGATGCATGTTTATTTAAACATTATTATTTAGTAGTAACTTATAGAAGAGATAATTGGACTTTGTTATCAGTATATCTGGACATGGTAAAGAAATATTGTACAATAATATGGTAAAGGTTATTTTTACATTATAGAAAACTCTTATAAACTAATAAGTGTTATTACACTAAACATATATATTAACAATTATTTCTGATCATGTATAATATTACTGCTAAGTGAACCTTGTTAATGAAGTGAAAGAAACAGTTGTTGTCAACTTTCAGACAAATATTTACCTTGCAGATTGAACATGCAATAGTTGATTTGACTAGGATATCTTTCCTGCTACACAACTGACATAACAACCTGCTTGTATGTATACACAAGTGAGGTAATGTTGTGTTATATCTTACACTCTCATCAGTTTTCACCTCAGTTGAAGAATCTACATCAGTTTCTGAGTCAGGTTTAGGATCAATAACATCATAGTCAGTGTTCTTGTGGGATCTTTTGATCAGGAAAAAAATGTTCTCTGGGAACTGGAAAGAGAAAAGAATATAAAATTAGTATTAGAATGCCACCAGTGTTTGCACATTTTTAATGTATATGTAGGTGAAACAGCAAGGAACCTCGAAACACTCGTCAATGAACTCATTAACACATGTAGGAATGAGAACTTGAACAATGCCAGCGTACAACACCGGAATTCCACCAATCATCTCATGAAATTCAACGATGCCCGATTAGTGATCAGAGAGCCTAGTTTCCGCCTTGAATCATCATTAATCACTGTTTCTAACACAATCAAGCAAAATAAAGGCATCTTCAGCATCTCTGAAGTATTATGAAGAATTAGCAAAAATCCTCGTCAAAACAGTAAACCCTGCCATCACATAGTCTCTGCTACACAAGAACATAACAGAGGAGGAACACTGAAACAGACCTTCTCATATCCAACCACCAACACAAATATTTCTCTTACCTATTTTTATGCTACCCAAGTAATAGCTTTTATAATCTTTTACTCATAAGCAAGTTGATTGTTCTACCATATTGTATTACTACTACTACTACTTATATTACTACTACTACTTATATTACTACTACTACAACTTATATTACTACTACTACTACTACAACTTATATTACTACTACTACTACTACAACTTATATTACTACTACTACTACTACAACTTACATTACTACTACTACTTCAACTTATATTACTATTAATACTACTACCACTGGTATTACACCTAAATCTGAGCCTATAAATACCCTCTGTGTCCAAGTATTGTTTGTAACGGCTTGATAAAGCTCCTGGAGAGCGAAACGTTGCCACGATAAAATGTCACATTAGTTTCAATAATGTCCTTTTAGTTTACATTTATAATGTGTGAAATGTTATGTATCAATATTCAGAGACAGAGACGATATTCCAAATGTTAGTTATAAGAACTTTAGTAACTCCTCTCTAAACATTTTACTTTGTACTGGACAGAAATTCAGAAACTTAACCTTTTTATGGAGTGGGGAAAAATAATTGAGATATGAGAACTTTATGAGTGAAAAGTTGGCTGACGTAGATGTTCAGTAGAGTGTTTAGATGTTGTTGATCCAGCCTGCTGTATGGACCAACATACTGCCATGTAGACGACGTAGCTGGTCCAGCCTGTTGTATAGACCAACATACTGCCATGTGGATGACATAGCTGGCCCAGCCTGTTATATGGACCAACATACGGACATGTAGATGACATATCTGGCCCAGCCTCTTATATGGACCAACATACAGCCATGTAGATGACATAACTGACCCAGCCTGTTATATGGACCAACATACGGCCATGTAGACGACATAGCTGGTCCAGCTTGTTGTATGGACCAACATACAGCCATGTAGACGACGTAGCTCCTAGAAGCCTTCACACTGGTTGGTAAAAGTAGGAACTAGTTCCTCGTCGCCTGCTTGCATAGCGCAATATTTATCGCACTTTTAGAAGGCACCCAGATTATTCTTGGTTATAAACAACTAGTTGTATAAACCTATATATATATTTATATATATATATATATATATATATATATATATATATATATATATATATATATATATATATATATATATATATATATATATATATATATATATATATATATATATATATATATATATATATATATATATGTACATATATATATATATATATATATATATATATATATATATATATATATATATATATATATATATATATATATATATATATATATATATATATATATATATATATATATATATATATATATATATATATATATATATACATATATATATATATATATGCAAAACAACCACTCTGAAAGAATAGAGAAATTCCAAGCGCTTTCGTGACTACTCACATTATCAAGGAACTATGAAAGTAAAGCATCCAAGGAAGCTATATAAGAGGTCTGGCCAACACCTCACTATCAGATCCCACAACGGTTAAACACCTGACGCGCACCGACCCAACTGAATAGATCCTTTGCACAACTCACCCACAAACTATTCGACCCAAGAAAATTTAAAAATTATTATTTGTCCAGTGTATTATTAAATTCTTCCCAAATTCTATTAATTATAAATGGATCTAATTTATATAAACCAAAGGAAATATTCATATTATTGTCAAAACTGTTTTATATGAAACAAGATTCAATTGTATTTCTGTCGACCATGGCCTTGCTTGATACTACTTTCTCAACTTTTTGAAAATCAATTGGATAGTTAAAATCTCTTACATGAATAAATAGAGCATTGGAATCTTGTCCAGTTCTTATGCTATATTTATGTTGTTTTAATCTTAGTTCGAGATTTTTACCAGTTTGACCGTAATAAACTTTATCGCGAATTTTACAAGGAATCTTATAGACACATCCATCAGCATTTTGGGGGGAATTCTTTATCAAAAGTTTTTTTACTGTATCAAGATTTTTGAATACAACTTTAATATTAAAAGTCTTAAGAAGAGAAGGCATATCAACCAAGTTTTCATGGTAAGGGAGAACCAACATATTTTTAGTTGAATAAGGCTGGTTGTCCCTTTTTGGATTGTAAAAAGTATTTCTAGCAACTTTAAAAGATTTATCAATTACATTTCTTGGGTATTTTAAATCATTACCTATTTCATAAATTTTGGATATTTCCTCATCTATGAACTGAGGACTACAAATTCGTAAAGCTCTCAAAAACATTGATGAGAAAACAGACAGTTTTACTCTATCTTGATGCGAGGAACAATAGTGGACATAGGAACAGTTATTTGTAGGTTTTCTGTAAATTTTAAATTTGAATTCATTATTACCCTTAATAATTAAAACATCTAGAAAAGGCAATGAGTTATTTTCTTCAAACTCAACAGTAAAGTTTATAGAATGGGCTAAGCTATTCAATTTTCCAAGGAAATGGTGAATATCTACATTTTTGGGAATAAGACACAAAATATCATCAACATATCTGAACCATTTAGCTCTGTTAGGGAGGATTGTGTTAAGCAACCTTGTTTCAAAAAATTCCATGTATAGGTTACTAAGAACAGGATTTCCCATTGCCATACCAAACTTCTGAGTGTAAAACTTATCATTAAATACAAATTTTGCATCAACAATGCAAAGTTTAATAAGTTTAATGATAGTAGGAACTGGCAATGGTAAATCATAGTTAACGAGTTCTTCAGATAAGAAACTTAATAAATCATCAACAGGAACTTTCCTAAACAAGGAAGTAACATCAAAACTAACCATGTTAAAATCATTTAAGTCAGTCAAGGAGCTTAATTTATCAACCAAGTCTATGTTGTTTTTAACATTAAAGTTAGAAATTTTGCCATCAATAGGGCTCAAAATATCAAATTTAAAATTTACAGAAAACCTACAAATAACTGTTCCTATGTCCACTATTATTCCTCGCATCAAGATAGAGTCAAACTGTCTGTTTTCTCAACAATGTTTTTGAGAGCTTCACGAATTTGTAGTCCTGAGTTCATAGATGAGGAAATATCCAAAATTTATGAAATAGGTAATGATTTAAAATACCCAAGAAATGTAATTGATAAATCTTTTAAAGTTGCTAGAAATACTTTTTACAATCCAAAAAGGGACAACCAGCCTTATTCAACTAAAAGTATGTTGGTTCTCCCTTACCATGAAAACTTGGTTGATATGCCTTCTCTTCTTAAGACTTTTAATATTAAAGTTGTATTCAAAAATCTTGATACAGTAAAACAACTTTTGATAAACAATTCCCCCCAAAATGCTGATGGATGTGTCTATAAGATTCCTTGTAAAATTTGCGATAAAGTTTATTACGGTCAAACTGGTAAAAATCTCGAACTAAGATTAAAACAACATAAATATAGCATTAGAACTGGACAAGATTCCAATGCTCTATTTATTTATGTAAGAGGTTTTAACCATCCAATTGATTTTCAAAAAGTTGAGAAAGTAGTATCAAGCAAGTCCATGGTCGACAGAAATGTAATTGAATCTTGTTTCATAAAAAGCAGTTTTGACAATAATATGAATATTTCCTTTGGTTTATATAAATTAGATCCAATTGTAATTAATAGAATTTGGGAAGAATTTAATAATACACTGGACAAATAATAATTTTTAAATTTTCTTGGGTAGAATAGTTTGTGGGTGAGTTGTGCAAAGGACCTATTCAGTTGGGTCGGCGCAAATCAGGTGTTTAACCGTTGTGGGATCTGATAGTGAGGTGTTGGCCAGACCCCTTATATAGCTTCCTTGGATGCTTTACTTTCATAGTTCCTTGATAATGTGAGTAGTCACGAAAGCACTTGGAATTTCTCTATTCTTTCAGAGTGGTTGTTTTGCATATTCTGAAATCACCTATTTACTGTGATCTTATTGCATATATATATATATATATATATATATATATATATATATATATATATATATATATATATATATATATATATATATATATATATATATATATATATATATATATATATATATATATATATATATATATATATATATATATATATATATATATATATATATATATATATATATATATATATATATATATATATATATATATACATATATTATTGTGACCACCAACGATTGGTATTGATAAATAACAATACTTTACTAGCCAAGGACTCGAACCCCTGCAGCTTTGGCCTGCCTCTTGGTGGGCAAAAACACATGATGCCTTAATCCAATGAACCATACAATGCTTAAGAGTAGAGCATCCAGCAGAACTGGATGTTGTACTCGCTACCCAAGGATATGATGGTGTGGATGACTCTAGGCTAATTTCATTCTAGTCCCTGTTTGGTGTACTAGTACAACGAGCAGTATTTTATATTATTGTGACCACGAACGAGTGGTATTGATCAATAACAACACTGCACTAGCCAAGGACTCGAACCTTGGCTAGAGCAGTGATGTTATTGATCAATACCACTCGTTTGTAGGCACAGTATAAAATACTGCTCGGTTTACTAGTACACCAAACAGGGATAGAATGAAATTAGCCTAGAGTCATCCACACCATCGTGTGCCCTTGGGTAGAGAGTACAACATCCAGTTCTGCTGGATGCGCTACTCTTAAGGATTGTATGGTACAGTGGATTAGGGGGTCAAGTGCTTTCGCCCACCATCAAGCAGGCCAAAGCAACATTGGTTCGAGTCCTTGGCTAGTGCAGTGCTGTTATTGATCAATACCACTCGTTCGTGGTCACAATTATATATATATATATATATATATATATATATATATATATATATATATATATATATATATATATATATATATATATATATATATATATATATGTATATATATATATATATATATATATATATATATATATATATATATATATATATATATATATATATATATATATATATATATATATATATCGGGTACCATGGTCTTGTGTGCCGTAAATCCGAGGGAAAGATTGCAAGACATGAGGAGGTTAATAACATTATCAAGAGGAGCCTCACAACAGCTGGATGCCCAGCAGTAAGGGAGCCACCCCAACTATGCAGATCTGATGGCAGCCAGAAGCGTCCAAATGGTATCACCCTTCAAGCCTGGACAGATGGGAAGCAGGTGGTGTGGGACTATACATGTGCATCTACCTTGGCTGATACCTATCTCCAATACACCAGGGAGGAAGGAGGGGCAGCTGCCAGCTTCAGGGAGTCCTAAAAATCTAGAAAATATGGAGAACTTGCCCATCATTATATGTTTGTTCCCATAGGCTCAGAGACCCTTGGCTCATGGGGAAAGAGTGCATCTAAATTCCTTAAGGAGCTGGGAAAAAGACTCATCAGGGTAACTATGGATCCCAGGGCAGATAGTTTTCTGTTCCAGCGGCTCAGTGCGGCTGTTCAAAGGGGTAATGCCTGCTGTATTTTGGGCACACGCCCCAGCTCTGAGGAGCTGGATGAGATTTTCGCCTTATAATCGGTGATACACACGTAACAACATGTACCGTATGTGCCACCTTTATATCAATAGTGTATCTCTTGGATCTTCTGTACCATATTATGAAATAAAATATTCCTATTAGTAAAAAAAAAAAAAATATGAAAAGATGGGGTGGTAGGGGAAGTGGAATATTCAAACGGCTTCAGGAAGAAATCCAAATATTTTTCCTTGAAGCCTTTTTATCCACTTTTCCGAGGCTATGGGTCCCACAATTTACACCAGAGGTGGACCCCATCCTATATATTTAACAAAAAAAAAAAAAAAAAAAAAAAAAAAAAAAAAAAAAAATATATATATATATATATATATATATTTATATATATATATATATATATATTTATTTACATATATATATATATTATATATATAGACATATCTGTATATATATATATTGACATATATACATATATATATATATATATATATACATATCTGTATATATATATATATATATATATTTATTTTTATTATCACACTGGCCGATTCCCACCAAGGCAGGGTGGCCCGAAAAAGAAAAACTCTCATCATCATTCACTCCATCACTGTCTTGCCAGAAGGGTGCTTTACACTACAGTTTTTAAACTGCAACATTAACACATATATATATGTAGAGAGAGAGAGGGGAAGAAATTACACAGATAGAAGGACAGATAGAAAAAGAATGAGATAGAAAGGGAGAGATGGAGAATGGGAGATTGAGAGAGAGAAAAAGGACTGCATTTTAGAAATTGCCACCTAAGTATCTAGTTTATTTTGCATCCCATATCCATCCTGTGGAGGGTACCACAAGAGCATATGTATACTCAAAAGGGAACAAGAGCATATCTGGATTTATTTCAACAATTCACTTTTCTGCTACCAGCAAATTTATGAATATTTTTTAATGTATTTGGTATCCTATTTTTATTTATATAATAAAATGACATATCAAATAGGTTATTATACTGTCTATCTCTACATCGGTGGCCGAGACGCAAAGTGGAAATCTGTTAAAAGAAAAGTCACCAACTCTTCGTATTCTTTTACAAGAATGCCAAGTCACTACCTCTTCTGGAGCTGTGAATGGATCCTGGCTCTACTACTTCACTATCTAGACAGTTCCACTTACTGACAAAGCTAAGGACATACTCCATAGCTCCGGGACTAACAATGTTGCAAACTATTACTCTTTCTCCAATTCCTTGAGGTGTTTCATGAGGTGTGGGTCAGATGGGCCTGAATTACATGGTCTACAATGTCGTAAATGACACCATGGATGTTGCAACACTATTTATAGGTTTCCCAGAAGCCTGTATGCTGCAGTAGCTATTTGGTTTACTGTGTATATCAGGAGATGTGCTCTGTATAATGCTAACCTCAAGAACCTTTTCCTTGAGAGAGTTTTACCTCCTTTGACCCCCCTAAGCTGTATTCCATCAGCGGTCTTTGTTCTTCCCTAAGCTACATGATTTTTGCATTTTGTGAGAATATACTCGAGAAGCCGTTTGTCAAACCAGGCTTTCATCGTGTCCAAATCATCCTGGAGATTCACTTCATTCTTATCCGCCTGTATTCACTAGGTTCACATCATTATGAGCAGGGGCACGTCTGAATATATCTCTTCAGTCATGTCATTTACATGTGCAAGAAATAGTACCTGACCTAGGACTGATTCATATGAAAGCCTACTCTACATATGTGCTCACTTTGACACCTCGTCACGTCCCAACACACGTTCTTTCAAGGTCTTTCTCCTTGAGTGAAGTTCGCAGTCTTTGTCCACCTAGCCTATACTCTGTCTACAGTCTTCTTTGCCCTTCCCCAATTTTCACGACTTTGCATGTCGCAGGGTTGAATTCAAGAAGCCAGTTGCTGGACCATTTGTCCAGCATGTCTAGGTCTCTTTGTAGTCCTGCCTGATCCTCATCTGATCTAATTCTTCTCATTAACTTCACATCATCTACGAACAGGGACACTTCAAAATCTATCCCTTCCATCATGTCATTCATATATATCAAAAACAGGACTCATCCTAGGACTGACCCCTGTGGGACCCCGAACTTTACCGGTCCCCACTGTGATACTTCTTCACATAACATGACTTGTTGTTGCCTCCCTATCAAGTAATCTCTAATCCATTGCAGTGCCCTTCCTGTTATATGCACCTGAACCTCCAGCTTCAGCACTAATCTCTTGTGAGCAACTGTGTCGAAGGCCTTACTGCAGTCCAGGTAAATGCAATCAACCCACCCCTCTCTCTTGTGTCTTACTTCTGTTACCTTGTCATAAAACTCCAGAAGGTTTGTGACACAGGATTTGTCTTCCATGAGTCCGTACTAATCTTGTTCTGTTCAAGTTGCTCCACCACTCTCCTTCTGATAATCTTCTTCATGACTTTGCATAGTATACACGTCAGTGATACTGGTCTATAGTTTAATGCTTCATTTCTGTCTCATAAAGATGGGGACTACATATGCCAACTTCCATGCCTCAGGTATTTGCCCAGTTTCAAGGGATGAGGTTGTGGTTAGTGGCACACACAGTATCTCTGCTCCCTCTCTAAGGGCCCATGGAGAAAATTTGTCCAGTCCCACCGTCTTTGAGGTATCAAGGTCACTTAGGAGCTTCTTCACCTCCTCCTCGGTTGTGTGTATTTCATCCAACACTTGTTGGTATATCCCTTGTTGCTGTACCCCACTGTTTTGTCTTCCCAGTGTCCCTTAAGGCTCCACTGTAAATACTTTCTGAAATCTCATGTTGAGCTCCTCACATACTTCTTGGTCATTTCTTGTGAGCTTCCCACCTTCTTTCCTCAGCCTGATTACCTGGTCCTTGACTGTTGTCTTCCTCCTGATGTGGCTGTAAAGCAGTTTCGGGTCAGACTTGTCTTTTGACTCTGTCATTTTTCGTAATGCTGCTGGGCCTCCCTACTTATCTGTGCATACTTGTTTCTGGCTCGTCAACTAATCTCTTTATTTTCCTGAGTTCTTTGCCTTCCGTACTTTTTCCATTCTCTAGTGCTCTTAGTTTTTGCCTCCCTACACCTTCGGGTAAACCAAGGGCGCATTCAGATCTTCCCATTATTTCTGTTACACTTGGGAACAAACCTTTCCTCTGACTCCTTACATTTTCTTGTTACATACTCCATTATTTCATTTACTAACTTTCCTAACAATTTTCTTTCCCACTGAAACTCCTGCAGGAAGTACTTCATACTTGTATAGAGCGTCCGCGCCTGAAATTCTTTATTTTTCTTTCGATTTCTTTCATTTTTTTTTCTTGTACGTAAAGAAGAACGTTTCAATAGTAATGTGACCAAGGTTCAATAAGATAGCTCAAAAAACAACTGAGAAAAAAATTATTTACTAATAATCATACATATTGAACTGTATTTTCGTAATGGGACTTGGAGAAGCTGTTTTGGCATTATCTACGCATAAAACAATGTTAAACTGTATTTAGCACAATTACCAGAACTGTAATTTATCCTTTCTTCATTCTTAAAAAAAATAAAGTTTGTATGGTTTTGATATTCAGACAAATATCTGAATTTTGCCCTCACAAAAATAAAAATCAAATTATAATATCTCAGTTGACTACTCACCAGCTTGTAAAACAATCTTTCCTTTATGTTCTCTGTGAATTTCATTGCATTCCTGCTATTATTAACGAAAACACTGGCTTATATATGTGGAATAAATTACTTCCGAGATAACCCGCGAAACAGCCGGACCACCGATTTTTTTTTTCGAGAAAATAGCATTTTTCTCAGCATTACGAGTGTATATCATAGTTACCAACGTCCGTTTTCTTTAATATAAGGACCCTGGACATGAAAGAAGGAGAATGGAAGCCCATCCCTGGCGATGGGAATCTTATATTCCCGTGGGAACGCTCTAGGAATGTGCCATATATTATTCATTCTGGAGTATTTACCATATTTCTTTGTTATTTATATTGTTTATTATGTCATATTAGATAAACTGTGATAGATAAATAAGCCGTAGAAGCTATAATAGCGTTATATTGAAGCATATTCCCCGTCATCCCCAGACTGGAATTTTCCATGACGTCAGCAAAATGGTGCCAGAAGGTTCCTGGTTGGCTGGAAGTCTATGTATAAGTCCCACCCACTGTATTTTGATGCCAAATCGTCAATTATTATCTTAGAAAGAATAATACAATAAATTCACGAAAAAAAAAAACTGAAAAAAAATGAAAATTGACGACAGGTGAGCACACCTGCCGCGGGTGGTGGCGTCATCCTAGGTGATTTAAATGACCATAATTCCTTGTAGGAATGTCGTACAACAATGATTCTTGTATCATTGTGTTGCCAGAGAGTTAAGCTGTTTTTTTTATAAGATTAACTCAATTTGTGAATTTTTCGACAAAATTTTTCGTTTTAAAGTTTACATTTATCCTTTCCACTCCTGTTACCCTCTCCATTTGTAACTCTACTATGCATTCAAAGCTCAGAAACATGTGATCACTAACTTCAAGGGGCCTTTCATATGTGATGTCCTCAATGACTGAGCTACTCAGGGTAAACACTAGGTCCAATCGTGCTGGTTCATCGTCCCCTCTCTCTTTGGTGGTGTCGCTAACATGTTGGTGCATGAGGTTTTCCAGTACATCCATCATGGCTCTCCATGTTCCTGGACCCCCATGTGGATCTAGGTTTTCCAAATAATTCTCCCTGTGGTTGAAATCGCCCATAAGCAGTAACTTTGCTTTGCTCAAGTGAAGTCTTCTGGCCACCTCAGCTAGTGTGGCTACCATTGCTCTGTTTCTCTCTTCATATTCATCTCATGGCCTCCTGCAGTTCTGTGGTAGGTTATGCATCACTGCAATAGTTACCATATGTCCCCCAGACTGAATTGTACCTACTATGTAATCCCTTCCTCATTTCTCGTCCATGCCTTCCATTTCCTGGAATCCCCATCATTTTTTAATGAGCAGTGCAGCCCCTCCTCCACCTCTGCTCCTATCTTTCCTCATGATCTGATATCTGGGTGGGAAGATTGCATCTATTATTATCCAAGTTAGTTTTGTTTCTGTGAGAGCTATGATGACTGGGGACGTCTCCTTGTTTCTTACATGCCACTTCTCACATTTATTCGTTATTCTATCCACGTTTGTATACCAGACCTTCAACTGCTTTACTAAATCTATGGTCTCGGAAGAATGGTGGGTTTGTGGAAGCAGGAGCCCTGGTGGAGGCATATAGCGGGTTACCCAGGTTTTCTGTCCTGCTTTATGGATCCCATTTTTCTTCCACAGAAAGAAGTGCTTATGAATTTTCCATAGGGATAGCCAGTGGGGGACAGTGGCAGATGGGGAGAGAAAAGCAGGGAAGGTTAGGGGGTACAAGTGGAGAAGGGAAAGGGAAGTGCAGAAAAGGGGGTGGGGAGAAAGACAGAGAGGAGGAAGAGAAGATGAAGAGGGAGAGGATGTGGAATAGAAGAGAGAGAGTGGGAGAAAGAGAGGGAGAGAGACAGTGAGAGTGAGAGAGTGAGAAAGAGAGAGAGAGAGAGAGAGAGAGAGAGAGAGAGAGAGAGAGAGAGAGAGAGAGAGAGAGAGAGAGAGAGAGAGAGAGAGAGAGAGAGAGAGAGAGAGAGAGAGAGAGAGAGAGAGAGAGAGAGAGAGAGAGAGAGAGAGAGAGAGAGAGAGAGAGAGAGAGAGAGAGAGAGAGAGAGAGAGAGAGAGAGAGAGAGAGAAAGGAGTGTGGGGGAACATGTGTAGCTAAGGATGGTTAGCATCAGCCTTTACAGTGGTGGCAAGGGTTCGTGAACATGTTTGTGTATGCACAAAGTATGGTTACACATGCTCTTGTGAGTGTATAATGTTCGTAGGCCTAGTAGACTCTGCACCAGAGAAGGAGAGAGAAGAGGAGAATCAAAAGGAGGAGGGGGAAAAGGAAGAGGAACAGGAGGAAGGAAGAGGAGGAGGTGAGAGAGGAAGAGGAGGAGTGAGGGGAGGAGGCAGAAGAGGAGGGGAAGAGGAGGGAGAGGAGAGGAGAAGAGGAGAGAGAGGAGGAAGAGGAAGAGAAGTAGGAGGAAGAGGTGGAGAAGAGTGGAGGAGTATGTATGTACTCGCCTATTTGTACTCACCTATTTGTGGTTGCAGGGGTCGAGTCATAGCTCCTGGCCCCGCCTTTTCACTGATTGCTACAAGGTCCTCTCTCTCCCTGCTCCATGAGCTTTATCGTACCTCGCCTTAAAACTATGTATGGTTCCCGCCTCCACTACTTCACTTTCTAGGCTATTCCACGGCTTGACTACTCTATGACTGAAGAAATACTTCCTAACATCCCTTTGATTCATCTGAGTCTTCAACTTCCAATTGTGACCTCTTGTGTCTGTGTCCCATCTCTGAAACATCCTGTCTTTGTCCACCTTGTCTATTCCACGCAGTATTTTATATGTCGTTATCATGTCTCCCATGACCCTCCTGGCCTCCAGTGTAGTCAGGCCGATTTCCCTCAACCTTTCTTCGTAGGACAATCCCCGTAGCTCTGGGACTAGTCTTGTTACAAACCTTTGCACTTTCTCTAATTTCTTGACGTGCTTGACTAGGTGTGGATTCCAAACTGGTGCTGCATACTCCAGTATAGGCCTGACGTAAATGGAATACAGAGTCTTGAACGACTCCTTACTGAGGTATCGGAACGCTATCCATAGGTTTGCCAGGCGCCCGTATGCTGCAGCAGTTATCTGATTGATGTGCGCCTCAGGAGATATGCTCGGTGTTATACTCACCCCCAGATCTTTTTCCTTGAGTGAGGTTTGCAGACTTTGGCCATCTAAACTATATTGTGTCTGCGGTCTTCTTTGCCCTTCCCCAATCTTCATGACTTTGCATTTGGCGGGGTTAAGCTCAAGGAGCCAGCTGCTGGACCAGGCTTGTAGCCTGTGCAGGTCTCTTTGTAGTCCTGCCTGATCCTCATCCGATTTGATTCTTCTCATTAACTTCACATTGTCCGCAAACAAGGACACTTCTGAGTCTATCCCTTCCGTTATGTCATTCACATATACCAAGAACAGCACAGGTCCTAGGACTGACCCCTGTGGAACCCCGCTTGTCACAGGCGCCCACTTTGACACCTCATCCTGTACCATGATGCGTTGTTGCCTCTTTGTCAGTTATTCTATGATCCATTGCAGTGCCTTTCCTGTTACGTGTGCCTGATCCTCTAGCTTCTGCAGTAACCTCTTGTGAGGAACTGTGTCGAAGGCCTTCTTGCAGTCCAAAAAAATGCAGTCGATCCACCCCTCTCTCTCTCTTGTCTTACTTCTGTCACCTTATCATAAAACTCTAGTAGGTTTGTGACACAGGATTTTCCTTCCCTGAAACCGTGCTGGTTGTCAATTATACACTTGTTTCTTTCCAGGTGCTCCACCACTCTCCTCCTATGATCTTCTCCATGACCTTGCATACTATACATGTTAGTGATACAGGTCTGAGAGATGTTGTCTGGTCCCACCGCCTTTGAGGTGTCAAGTTCGCACAGCAGCTTCTTAACCTCCTCCTTGGTTTTGTGTATTTCATCCAGCACTTGCTGGTCCCCCCCCCCGTTCTGATTTCCTGGAGTCCTACTGGTTTCCACTGTAAATACTTCTTTAAATCTCGTGTTGAGCTCCTGGTATACGTCCCTGTCGTTTCTTGTGAATTCCCCATCACCCTTCCTCAGTCTGATTACCTGGTCCTTGACTGTTGTTGTCCTCCTGATGTGGCTGTACAACAGCTTCGGGTCAGTCTTGACTTTTGATGCAATGTCATTTTCATATTGTCGCTGAGCCTCCCTTCTTATCTGTGCATATTCGTTTCTGGCTCTTCTGCTAATCTCTTTATTTTTCTGAGTTCTCTGTCTTCTGTACCTTTTCCATTCTCTAGTACACCTAGTTTTTGCCTCCCTACACCTTTGGGTGAACCAAGGACTCGTTCTGTTCTTCCCATTATTTCTGTTTCCCCTGGGAACAAACCACTCCTCTGCCTCCTTGCATTTTGTTGCCACATAGACAATCATTTCTTGTACTGGTTTTCCTGTCAGTTCCCTCTCCCACTGAATGTCTTGAAGAAAGTTTCTCATGCCTGGGTAGTTCCCCCTTTTGTAGTTTGGTTTTTCCCACCCTATTCCTGCTACTCTCTCCACTTGGAGCTCAACTATGTAGTCGAAGCACAGAACCACATGGTCACTAGCTCCCAGGGGCCTTTGATACATGATATCCTCGATGTCGAAACAACTCAAGGTGAATACAAGGTCTAGTCTAGCTGGTTCATCTTCTCCTCTCTCTCTGGTAGTGTCTCTAACATGTTGATGCATGATGTTTTCCAGTACCATATCCATCATCTTGGCTCTCCATGTTTCGGGACCCCCATGGGGCTCCAGATTTTCCCAGTCAATCTCCTTGTGATTGAAATCACCCATAACTAGTAACTTTTCTCCCCCCATGTGTGCTCTCCTGGCCACCTCGGCTAGTGTGTCGACCATTGCTCTGTTGCTCTCATCGTATTCTTCTCTTGGCCTCCTGCTGTTCTGTGGTGGGTTGTACATTACTGCAATTATCACCTTATGTCCCTCAGACTGGATTGTTCCTACTAAGTAGTCCCTTCCGCCCGTGCCATCCATTCCTTCCATTTTCTCAAAACCCCACTGGTTTTTAATGAGCAGTGCAACTCCTCCTCCCCCTCTCCTCCCTCTGTCTTTCCTGAGGATTTTATATCCGGATTGAAAGATTGAATCTGTTATTATTCTGGTGAGTTTTGTTTCTGTGAGTGCTATTATGTCTGGGGATGTCTCTTGATTCTTTCGTGCCACTCATCATACTTATTTGCTATTCCATCTGCATTTGTATACCACACCTTCAAATTCTTTTCTAAGACTGTGGTCTGGGAGGTGTACTGGGGTTGGGGAAGTTGGAGACCTGATAAGGAACTATGGGTGGTTGCTGTGGGGGTGGAGTTTGTAGTGTAGTGGGTGGGGGCATTGGATGTGGCGTGGGTGTTTTGGTTTAGAGTGTTTGGTTTCACTGTTGTTGACCAGGTTGGGAGGCTTCTATAGGAAGTTGTGAGGGAGGCTGTATTTGATCTTCCTGTGTCTGGGATCTCCTGTCTGAAATCTCCATCCCTTCTCTTTCCTCCTTTCGCCTTTGTACCATCTCTCTCAGTTTTCGCCTTTCTTCTTGTGTTCTGTCGCGGTCGAGATACAACTTCCTGTATGCCAGCATGTTCCTTAATTGTGTTTTCTCCTGCAGGATCCTGTTCTGAGTCGATTCTGCCTTGAAGGTCACTTTCACTGGCCGGGTTCTTTCTTTTACAAACCCCCCTATTCACCGAAAATTTTCCAGCTGGGTCATGTCATCTTCTATTGCTTTCATGATGCTTTCAATTGCTTTTTTTTCCCTTGTTTTCTTTCTTCATATGTTTCCCCTTCAACTTCCTGTGTGTGTGTGTGTGTGTGTGTGTGTGTGTGTGTGTGTGTGTGTGTGTGTGTGTGTGTGTGTGTGTGCGTGTGTGTGTGTGTGTGTGTGTGTGTGTGTTCATGTGTGTATGTGTGTGTGTGTGTGTGTGTGTGTGTCTGTGTCTGTGTGTGCCTGTATGTCGTATATGTATGTGGGTGATTATGTGTGTGTGTGTGTGTACTTACGTACTTGTACTCACCTAGTTGTGGTTGCAGAGGTCGAATGACAGGTCCTTGCCCCGCTTCTTCATGGGTCGCTTCTAAGTCATTCTTCATGCTCTATGAGCTTCATCATACTTCTTCTTAAAGCTTCCGAGACTATTCCATTTCCTGACGACTCTGTGACTTAAGAAATACTTCCTAACATCCCTGTAATTTACCTCACATTTGCCTCATATTCTAGGGCCTGTATCCTGTGACTCCCATACTTTTGATCACATTTTTCTCCCATTGTCTTCTTCGTAAGTTTCCCCTTCTACTTCCTGAATCCCATAAACAAAGACTGACCTCTCCCTTTCATTCTCCCACTCCATATCCCTATGTATCCTCTGATTTGATTTAGTTTTCTCCATTGCAGCTTTCTTTTCTTCAGTTTCTTTACTATCTGTTGTCCTTGGGCTCAGTGGCCTGTCATTTTCCCTTCTCAGCTTTCCCTGGGCACTGCTCTGGTCTGTTAGGGCCTCCACATATAGCTGATATGGCCTCTGCATACAATTTCCCTTCATTCCCTTCAGCCTCCTTGCTTGTGACTGAGGTAGCAGTCTCTGATGTCATTGCCATACCATTCTTTAGTTCTTAATGCTGTTTCAGATTTTTCAGCTCCTTTTCTAATCTCTGAATCTTAGCCCCTGCTGCTGTGACTTGTGTGTGAGTGTGTGTACATGTGTGCTTCTGCATGTGTGCGTGTACTCACCTAATTGTACTCACCTAATTGTGGTTGCAGGGGTCGAGACTCAGCTTCTGGCCCTGCCTATTCAATGATTGCTATTAGGTCCTCTCTCTCTCTGCTTCCTGAGCTATGTCATACCTCGTCTTAAAGCTATGTATGGTTCCTGCCTCCGCTACATCACTTGCTAGGCTATTCCACTTCATGACTACTCTATTGCTGAAGAAATACTTCCTAACATCCCTGTAATTCGTCTGAGTCTTCAGCTTCCAATTATGACCCATTGTTCCTGTGTCCCATCTCTGGAACATCCTTTCTCTATCCACCTTATCTATATCACGCAGTATTTTGTATGTCGTTATCATGTCTCCCCTGACACTCCTGTTCTCCAGTGTCGTCAGTCCGATTTCCCTCAATCTTTCTTCGTAAGACATTCCCCTGATATCCGGAACTAACCTTGTTGCAAACCTATGTACTTTCTCTAATTTCTTGACGTGCTTGACCAGGTGTGGGTTCCAAACTGATGCTGCATACTCCAGTATGGGCCTGACGTACACAGTGTACAGTGCCTTGAACGATTCCTTACTAAGGTTTGCCAGGCACCCATATACTGCAGCAGTTATCTGGTTGATGTGTGCCTCCTGAGACGTGCTCGGTGTTATGGTCACTCCAAGATCTTTCTCGTTGAGCGAGGTTTGCAGACTTTGACCACCTAGCCTATACTCTGTCTGCGGTCTTCTTTGCCCTTCTCCGATCTTCATGACTTTGTACTTGGCAGGGTTGAATTCGAGAAGCCAGTTGCTGGAACCCGTGTCCAGCCTGTCCAGGTCTCTTTAAAGTCCTGCCTGATCCTCATCTGATGTAATTCTTCTCATTAACTTCACATCATTTGCAGACAGGGACACCTCTGAGACCATTCCTTCCATCAAGTCATTCACATACACCAAAAATGGAACTGGTCCTAGGACCGACCCCTGTGGGACCTCACTCGTCACAGGTGCCCACTGTGATACCTCATCATGTACCATTACTCATTGTTGCCTCCCTGTCAGGTATTCTCTGATCCATTGCAGTGCCCTTCCTGTTATACATTCCTGATCCTCCAGTTTCTGCACTAATCTCTTGTGAGGAACTGTGTCGAAGGCCTTCTTGCAGTCCAAGAAAATGCAATTAACCCACCCCTCTCTCTCGTGTTTTACTTCTGTAACTTTGTCATAAAACTCCAGAAGGTTTTTGACACACGATTTGCCTTCCATGAATCCATGTTGGTTGTCGTTTATAATCTTGTTCCGTTCTAGGTGCTCCACCACTCTCCTCCTGATAATCTTCTCCATGACTTTGCATACTATACACGTCAGTGACACTGGTCTGCAATTCAGTGCCTCTTTTCTGTTTCCTTTTTTAAATATGGGGACTACATTTGCTGTCTTCTATACCTCGGGCTGTCAGCATAGTTGCTGATCCTCCTTTACATGTGTTGCATGCATAGATTAGTTGAGTATTATAGTACCATCCATGTGCTTTATATAGAAGATCCCTATTAGGCCTGTGACTGTATGACGTCACGGGATGCAGCTTGGGCGAGTGTGTCGCTCTGCCTCATTCTCACTCGGCGTTTACACATCCAGGCAGTAACACGGCAGGCTGGGCCCATCCCTTCCTTACCACAGTCTGACAATATATATCGTTACCATCCAACAAGTGAGTTTACCTTATCCATCATTCTCCTACCTAACCTCCTACGACAAATTGGTGGCAACAGAGGGCCTGTAATTCTGACAATTACAGCGATTTCTGGAGATAAATTTCTACTGAGCCGGTCACCATCTTCTGACGCTAGGCCTCCTGAGAAGGTTAACGCTCGGCCTAGCCAGCCAGCTACCCGACCAAGCGTCTACCAGCTCTCTACATTATTCACTGGTCAGTCTCTTTGTATTAGTGTTTATCTGCTTATTTGCATCACTCCCGAGGGGTGCAGTCTCGGCTGAGTGGTTGAGGGGAGTAGACGTGTGCTGGGGATCAGGACCTACTAATTCACAGGCCTACCCATTTCTCCCGACTGATAAGTCATCATTAAAACTCCTACTGTTGGAAGACAGCTTCAGTGTTGTGAGAACTCTTATGTGCGAGCTGTGACTATGGATATACCTAGTCAAACACTGGAAATAGTTTTCCTTTTTGCAAAGGCCCTCACAGGCCTCTGCTTCCCCTCTGCCTTTCATTTGACCTCAGCCTTTCGCCTCTATCAACATAGAGTGTAGAGGCGAATTTTGCTAGTCCACTGCTACTCGTGCCTCTCAAAATGCTCACAACTCATCGCTCTACCAACCTGAGGAATAACGACGAGTGTGCAGTTCTACGTGAGTTGGTAACCCAGGTGTCCACACACTGAAAATTCGTCTTTCACTCCAAGACACGTGTGCTAGAAGTTCTGCAAGTTGGAGTGAGTAACAATCTCTACGAGTATTGCAGTGTGTGGTAACTCTTGAGAAGTCTGCCTCAGCCTGTGACCTTGAGCGAGGCACTGCATCACCTGCCTGAGACTTTCGCCCATATTGACTATGTGAAGAAAGGTGAATGTGCGTGCTCAGTTACCTCTGCTGTTCTCCTGTATCCCCAACTCTCCTCCTTTAAACTCAGCCGTTCGCCTCTATCAACGACGTGCAGTGTAGAGGTGTATTTTGCTGCCCCGCTGGTACTCGACTCTCTGAGTTCCGCAAGTGCTGCAGATTTGTTGTAACTATTTGCATGAGTGGATTATGCTGACTTAGGACATTGTGCTACCATCAGTACCTACGTAGGCTTAAAATGAGTGAGGAATGTCTGGCCTGCTGGGTGACCTTGAAAATGGCACTATAAGACCCGCATGCCACTTACACCCATACTGCGTGTGTCTAGTGAGGTGAATGTCCCTTCCTCGACTTTCCTATTCACCGGTATCCCTTAACTCGTCGCCATTATCTACATATGGGATAAGGGCGAGTTTAGCTGATCCAGGCCAAACAGCGCTCCAAGCCAGCCAGTGAAGGCCAAGGCTACATCTGTTCTGAATCCCAGAATGCCTTTGTGAACGTTCTACAGTGTTCCGGCCGTACCTTCGGTGTTGTGAGAACTAGTTCTTATGTAGTGAAAATTTGTCTGTCATTCCAAGACACGTGTGCTAGATGTGTTAAGTGCTGCGGGTTTGGAGTTAACAAGTAGTACAGGGTTGGTAACTCTCGAGACGACTGTGGGCCCAGTGAATGACCTTGAAAATTGCACTGCGACCTGCAGGCCACTACACCCATATTGCCTGTGTCTAGCGAGGTGAATATCCTTTCCTTGTCCCTTCTCCTTCCTCGATTTGGAACTCAGTCGTTCGCCTCTATTTGCTTGTGGTCTAGAGGCGGTTTTTTGCCAGACCACATGGGTGCTTGAGTGCCCGTGTCCTCTGTGCCGCACTCCGCTCATCTTGTGAGTGTCTCCTGTGTGCCTGCCTGCCTGCCTGCTGCAAGCAGGTGTCCGGGTGGTTGGCGCGGGCTTGGTGAGCACAGTCAAGCAAGCTTGAGGGCAGCACTATAAGCTAGCCAGAACAAGCTAAGGCAGCCTGCAGCAATAGCTGTCCTAGGGCCCAGCATGTCTGTATACGTTCTGCAGTGCTGCTGGCATACCAGTGTTTCCTGTAGTGGCTTGAGAACAATTTGACGAACATTGCAGTGCTGACATTTTGAGCGGGACATGCCAGAGGTTCACTTATAAACATAGTAAGCTTGTGGTGATTGGCTTGTACACAGTGAACATTCATCTGTCATACGTGTGCTAGAAGTGTTAAGTGCTGCTTTCCCCAACAGTTAATTGTCATTTGTAAGCCTGTATTAAGACTTTAAAAGGCTCAGAGTGTACTTCAGTGTAGCGACTCCTTACATTTGATAAATCAGTGTAATACATGCTCTGCTCAGTGTAACTGAACTATTAAATACGGTTACATAAATAAGTTGCTTGTCCTAGTGTCATTGTTGTGTTTTCTAATACATTTTCTCGTTCAGGCTGAAACTTTACTGCTAAATTCCCAGTAATATTTCAAATTGCAGTGTTGATCTGTGATGTGTGTAACTTATGCTTTGTATTTTTGCTGTGAACAAGCTTACTCCTGCATAATGTTCAGTTTCATGAATACTTTCTTACTTGAGTAATTCGGTTACCTTCCAACTGTGTTAAGCAAGAGTCAGCCTGTTAACATCTATGTTCCTTGCCATCTCATCTAGTGGGTCTAGCGCCTAGTTAAAATTGTAATAGTAACAATTTGCAATCATTATACTTCTAGTTATACATTGTGTAAATTGTTTTAGACTATTTGATCAACTGGATTGTAGTGTTTAACTTCTGATACACCAATTTAATGACTGCAGACACGCACTGACACATAATAAACACATTAAAACGCTGGTACCTCCAGAAGCTGGGCCTAGTGTGTGACCTTGAGAAGTTGAGTGTGTTTATTACGACCAGCGGTATACCACTCTCACCTATATTTACATCAACAAAAGTGTATTCTAAGTGATAAAGTGTACACTTGGTGTACTTGGTAACACTTGTCATACATAGTAACGCGTGTGTAAGTGAGATTGTTTATGTACTGGTTCATTTATCTACAGCTGCACACTTATGCTTGCATACATGTATAACATAGTAACGTGTGAGTTACCCAGGATGGACCAACGAAGTCGACCAGAGTGATTTATCTCATTGTCATTGTAACATTACCTAGTTTTTTGTTTTTTGTTTTTTTTTTTTTTTTTTTTTTTTTTTTTTTTTTTTTTTTTTTTTTTTTTTTTAGTAATACTGTTTACGATCTATGGTTGGGGTAAGAGGTTGTCTTCAGCATTCATTGTGATGTCTGCTATATTATTATTTCAGTGAGGTACATTAGGTGGCAGTAGCCTGAACTAACTCAAGTGGAAGTTATCATTGAATTTGAACCTCATGTTTAATGTGATGTATGTCAGAATTCTAATTTTATGCTCAATATTACCTACTTTCTCTCTCTCTCTCTCTCTCTCTCTCTCTGTTCGTCTTTGTAATTTGTGATATGGTGTAAGACCTCGCCTGTACCATCCATTATATCATTATATGTACCATATTATTACCACACACACAAGAGGTCTCTGAGTGTGTTTTTGGTGGGGTGTGTGTCGTATTGAGTGGTGGTGGTCTGGGTTGAGTATGGTTGGAGGTGTTCATTGAACTTGAGCACTTGTGTCTTGTGATCTATTTTGGACTTCTGACTTTGTAGTGAATATTTGCTCTTGCATAAGCTATAAGGGAAAGATAAGCGAGGAATTCTTGTGTTGTGAGTCTTACACCAGATATCATCACTGGCAAACATGGCAACTGTCATAGAGGAACCTATTTCTGCAGGTGATGGAAATGAAGATAGCTTCCAGACCTTTAAAAGTAAACAAAAGAGAAAAAGTGAGAAAGGGCTAGAGCGTCGACGTAGTCAGACTCACTTGACTCGTACACAATGTGATACTAAACGTCCTTGGTGCACAGAGGCTGCAAGAAGTCTTTCTTCAAAGGAAGAATGTGTTAAGCTGAACTTCCCTGACAACACCCCGCTGCCTGCTAAGTGTGCATGGCTAATGGAAGCTGTAAACAAGCATCCTAACTCAAGGATCCAATTTAGGAAAAACACACACAACTTTGTGTTTGTGGAACAGAATAAAGAGCTGATTAATGATCTACTTAGTACACCTTATGGGGATATTAAGCTGCTCTGACCTCCATCAGACACTCACCACTTTAAAAAATGGGTCAGTATCATAATCTTTGGATACCCTCTCTGCATGGACCCATCCCATCTGACTCTAAGTGAGCATATCATCAAGCCTAAAAGACTTAAAGGAAAATCCCAAATTATTGCCAGTTGGGTAGGTCCTGTGCCCCTCCCCCGGAATATCTGGGTGCATGGTTTACGTTTCCTAAACATCGAAGTGTACCTACCCCCTAAACGTAGGTGTTACAAATGCCAGCACTATGGCCATGTTGCAGTAGACTGTGGAATACTACATTCTTGGTGTGGTAAGTGTGCTGGGAAACATTCCACTAGAGAATGCACAGTAGGCCCTGACAGCCGAAAATTTAAGTGTATTAACTGTAAAGAAGTTGGGGTTACAGTTTCCCACAAGGACTGCAGTCAGAACTCAAACAACCTTCGATGTAAACCTGATAACAGTCCTTTAATGGTAACTGAGGATGGGGCCATCCAGTCTACCACAGCCAGAACTGAGACTGAACCTCTGCAAAGTGTGCAAGAACCCCACCTCACTGCAAAGGATTCTGGTGATACCAGAATGCCATCACACACACCAGCTGTGGAGGAGCTAGCCATCCCTGCTAGCACATATGGAACTACTGGTCTGCCACTACAGATACCTATGGCTACACCTGAATATGGGGATGAGTTTGTTATTTCTCCCAATACACACAACTACAACAGTCAGACGGACACCACACCGGTAACCTCCCTGGAAATTGGAGATGAGTCAGATGCACAGGACCTACCTGCAATGAATGATGAAACAGAGAACACTAATGTAACCATGGTACCTGTTAAGGTGATAGGTGTTAAAGAAAGCACTAACCCAGAAGTGCCATCCTCCGGAGAGGCATTGGATTCGCCTGACCTTCCTCATATTATAACAAATTTCCAGAAAAAAATTGAGCATCTTGAACAGATCCTGACAAGTTTAATAAATATATGTAATCAGGATGATGATCTTGAGCATGGTGATGATGTCAAAAGTGCAGCAATCTCCGTTCAGCTTCCAGCAATTTGTGAGAAAGAAGCCCATAACTCTTGCCTTCAAAAATTGCCTTATCACTGGCTGCCAAAATGCCGAAAAATGCTTAAAAATAAAGGTCCTGAAGATAAAGACGTACAAACTATGCTATTTGCTCTTAAGTATCTGCACACTGTAGTCAAAGCATAATAGTTTTACCATCTTATGAGCAAGAGATTGTAATAACTCACTACAATGGATACATTACAAATCTTTTCATGGAACATTGCTTCCATCAGGAAGCGGTTGCCTGACTTACATCATATTAGTGCAACCAAGAATATTGATGTCATCTGTTTGCAGGAATGTAGATTGAAAGATGGAGCACCTCCACCAAACTTTCCTGGATATGCAGCTTATAACCTAAGGTCAACCAACTGTTGTGTGATGTATGTCAGAAAGAGCTTGCCACATTCACTCCTTTCCTTGCAGAGTCGAGTTAACATGCAGTATCATGGTGTCAAAGTATATGCAGGCGATTTTTCCATAAACATTTTTAATCTCTATGCCCCAGCGAACCAGCTTCGACCTGATGCTTTACCAGATCGCATCAATAGTGAACCTACCATCATTCTTGGAGATTTTAATGCCAGACATAAGAATATTGGTGGGTCTATAACAAACACCAATGGAACTAAACTAGTGAGATTGCTAAATGAGCATGATAATGTTCGAATTGTGGGCACTACTGAGCCTACTCACATATATGGTGGCATACTAGATCTGTGTCTTGGATTTAATACATCATATACGATGCATGACTCTGTCATAGTTGATGATCTTCTATCTGATCACTTCCCAAGACTAACAACTGTCAATCTTGATCACATCTCCAGCAATCAAGGAGCTAAATACAGAAGGAGGAAACTTATTCTCAAACCAGAACACAGAGACAACTTTATTAACCACTTGGATGAATGGTATAAGAATTACGAGCCCATTGGCACACAAAAATTTAATGATGATTTAATTACCACTATTGAGAGTGTTCTCACAGATCAAGTGGGCAGGAATAGGAAACAAAAACCATCCACTATAAATAACAATAAAAACCAATGTAAATACTATAATGATCCACAGCTGCGCAATCTAACACATGCAGCTAGGAGGATTGATAAAGCATACCGTGAATGTAGAACCCCAGACCTGCTCAGAACGTTCCAAGCTGCACTAACAAATGCAAGGAATAGAAAGGAAGAACTTAGGCAACAGGAATGGGAACAGTTTGTTAGTGGATTAAATAGGTCCACCCCTTTCAGTTTGGCTTGGAAAGGTATAAATAAAATAACCAGGAAAAAGACTGGCAATGTTGCTCATCCCTTTCCTCTTGAAAAAGCAAATGACCTCATAAATGGCTGGTCCAAAACATCCAGGCATGAAAGCCTTCCATCTCATATTAGAAAAAATTTAGAGAGTACTTCTGAAGAAATGTTGAAACTGATTAATTTTATGAGCCAAAATATTGATGAGAGTGATTGCCTCTTTACCGAGTATGAATTAGATAATGCATTAACCAAAGGTCGATCAACTGCTCCTGGAGAGGATGGTATAACCTATGATATTCTCAGAACTCTAAGGCACGTGCCTGATAACCCTTTGTTGGCACTGTATAATCTCAGTTACATTGAGGGCGTTCTTCCTACTTCCTGGACCAATAGTCTCATTGTGCCTATCCCTAAGCCCCAACAGCCTGATACATTTAGGCCGATCTCCTTAACTAGTTGTCTTTGTAAAACTTTTGAAAGAATGATGCTTAACAGACTGTACTACAGAATCAGAGATCAACTTTCCCCCTACCTCTATGGGTTCATGAAAGGTAAAAGTGTGCAGAACTGTATTTCCACCTTTCTCACTGCACACACCTCTACTAGTTTTACCACTTTTCTTGATCTAAAATCTGCATTTGATATTGCGAACAGAACCGTTATACTACATGAATTAGCCAAAATGAATATTGGTGGTAGCTTACTCTGCTGGATAATAGGATACCTGTCAAATAGAGTATCCTCTGTCCTTTACCAAGGCTTCAGAAGTGATTCTAAAGAAATGTCTTTAGGTACACCGCAGGGAGGAGTTCTTAGTCCCATGCTATTTAATATTCTGATTAATGCTCTCCTAAATGCTCTACCTGCCTCACCTAAACATATAGCTATAAGCTATGCTGATGATATCATGATCCATACAACAGGGCATAAGAAGATGAATACCATTCTTAATGAAGTTCAAGCAATTTGTAATCGACTAGGCCTCAAAATATCTTCCTCTAAAACTAAGATATTAACAAGCAAACGACATCCCCCACCCATCTATTTGCAGGGTGAAATCATTAGCTACGTTAAAACTTACAGATATCTTGGTGTAGATGTACCCTTTAACAAATCCACTATACCACAACTAAACAAGAAATGTAAAGCTAGGCTAAATGCTCTCAAAGCTGTTGCTGGCTACAATCCCAACTATGGTGCAAATGTGAGAATCGTGAGAATGATGTACATAGCCTATGTTAGGTCCTTAATTGATTATGCTGCTCCCATGTTGATATTAGCTAGAGAAAGTTCTCTCCGACCCTTGGAGTTAATGCAAAATGAAGCTCTCAGGATTATTCTTGGCTGTCCCAGATCTACAAAAGTTCTTAACATGAGGAAGGAGCTTGGTATTTCTAGTATCAGTGATAGGATTGTTGAAATTAACACTGTACTCGGTATTAGAATGTTGAGAAACGAACCAGACACTGTCACAGTGAATCTTACCAAGTGTCTAGAGGTAAATACACACAGATCTAAATGGATTGTGAAAACGTGCAATTGCATTAAGTTTTATAACTAACATGAACTGTATCACTGTAGGCAACAAGAGCATTTCACCCCTCCATGGAAGATGTGTTCATTTAATATCACATACCTACAAGTCCCTCCCAAGAAGCTCATTGCTAGTAATCCCTTCCTTAAATCTCTTGTTAGAGCAACTGCTCAAGAAGAAATTTATCACCTAGCTGGTAGTAACAAGTTATCACAAGTTATATACACTAATGGATCTAAACAGGAGTCTTCTGGCAGAGCTGCATCTGCTCTTGTTGCCACCTCCCTAGTTAAGAACGATAATAAATTTGTTGAGTTAGGCATAAGAATTAACAACTGGGCGTCTACACTGCAAACTGAATTGTTTGCAATCCTAATGGCGCTAAAGCTAACCTATGACACTGAGCTTGACTCTATCATCATTACTGATTCTATGTCATCACTGAAGGCTCTTGACTCATATAATGACTCCAACAACATGCTCATTGGGGAAGCCAGGTATAGATACTCAAAAATTAGGGACAAAGGAATTAATGTACAATTGCTATGGATCCCATCACACATTGGATTACTCCTTCATGATAAAGTTGATATGTTAGCCAAGAAGAGTATCGAGAAGGAGAATGTAGAATATAACTTTGGTATAACTGTGTCTAGCATTAGGAATAATATTAGGAGAGAAGTAAATAATGAAAATGATTGTTATAGGAATGCAGTTAGAAGCCTGAGTAGATCTATAACCCACTATGATAACATGAACGTAGATAAGTATGTTTATGGAGCAACTTGCAATGCGAACAGACTGACTGATGTTGTAGTGGCCAGGCTTAGGCTTGGTTACAAGTACTTCTGGCAGTTTGGGAGACACACAGATGATGATCAAACTAAATGTAAATTATGTGATCAGGCATATGGTCACTCTCTTGAACACTATGTGCTTAATTGTCCACTTATTGAGGAACACAGAGACAGACAGTATAATAACCTATGTGACATGTCAAGATATCTTATTAATGAAAATAAGATACCAGATATACTAAGCAAATTTCCTAAATTTGCTTGTAACAGATAAGTGAACTATAGATATGTAGATATAAATCCATATGTATTCCTGTTAACCCTTTGGGGCCTAGTTCCTAGGCCTTTTGTGTATCCATATGCTCTCGCGCTACTGTCCACAGGATGGATATGGGGTGCACAATAAACTAGCCACTTCGGTGGCAAAATCTAATCCCGAGGGGTTGACCCGAGTTTGCAAAATAAGCCAGCAGCCAGTCTGTGGTGAGGGAGTCAGTCAGCCTAGCCTACTCCATCCAGCCTTTGCCTGCCAAGCCAGCTTTCCACCCCTGCTGTGCTCATCGTTAGAAGTTATCAAACCATTCTGTGTGAAGGGTTAAGCAAAGCCAGCCAGCAACTAACCCAGGTGACTAACCGAGGTGACTAACCCAGTTCTCAAGCAAGCCACTTGGGAACAGTCTTCTCATTGCTTTGTGCTTCAAGCTCCAAGCCATTCTGAGTGCTTTTTCATCCCTGTGTTGTGGCATTTCGTGGGTTTATTTTAAGCCAACCCGGCTTAGAATATTTTCGTGCCAGTGTGGGTGTCCCCAGTGAGGCTTACACCGTTCATTCCATAGGCCCAGTTACCATGTGGTCTTACCACTACTGCCTCAGCCCTGCCTCAGCCCACTCACCAAACCACTACCACTGTTTGTAGTCTTATTATGGGTTCTAGCACTATATTTTAAGGACGACATAGGGGTCAAGAGCTAGAGTGTGTTCTTTCGTCAGTGGCGCCATCGTTAAAAGCCTCCTGTGTGAGTGTATCGTCGATTTAAGCTCCATTCTACGATCACGTGTGCAGAGGAGCAGTGAATGCAGTCAGCCATTAGTCTCCTCTACCCTTCACCACCATCCTCCACCCCACTTCAGTTAACAACGCTGCTACAGCGATAATATTTTTCATAGAGACATTTGTGAGTGTTGAGACATTTATTTTTGTGTTTCCAGTGATTTTTTTTTCTTAGTGACATTCAGTGACTCGATTAGACTCAGTGTTTATTATATATTGTTTGCAATATTTTTTATCTTCTTAATTCAGTGTTAATTTTCGTGAATAATTTCATGTCTGATGTGTTGTGCTTCTTTTTTTTTATATACTTGAAGTAAGTACCTTAGTGTTTTTTTCTTGTTGTGTGCAACACATATAAGCAGTATAGAACTTGTGTTACACTTCAGAATCACCTTGTGTTCTCAGTATTCCAGTGAAGTAATTCAGTAATTTATTACCTTGTATTCTGCATCACAACTCAGTGTTGTCTGTTATATTTTCCTCCCAGCATTTGTGTATTCTTGTTTTGTTCTCTCTGTGTGTTGAACATTTTTGTGTTAATTCCTTTCATTTAGCCAGTGTCTAATTTGTCTTATTTCCACAGACAATAGTGCCATTGTTTTGTGCAAGCAAGAAAATGATTTTTACAAATTTTTCACACATCAAGTTTCATAGCAAGAAAATTCTAGTATTGTGTCTATATTGATGTGTTGTGTTCTGCATCACTGTAAGTGTTCAAACATTTTGTTCTGTGTTTTTGCATCTATGATTTTTATATTTCATTGAACAAATTCATCTTAGTGCAATTTCTTTAAGATCCTGTTTTAAAGTAAATCATTCTTTGCTTGTTCAGTAAATGTTGCTTAGTTGCAGTTAAGAGTTAAAGTGTTCACTCAGTTAATTCCTTGCTATATTTTCTTTTCTTGTAAACTGTATTTTCTTGTGTGTGTAACATTTTTATTATTGCACATTGACTCATTTTTGCAATAATTCTTGTGTAAACATTGTGTTGTCATTAAAATTTTTCTTGCAGAAATTTTATGTAGTGTTGTGCAGTAATTTTGATTAGCAATTGTTATTTGCAATATTGCTACAGTTTATTTCAGTGCAGTTTCTTATGCTCTGTTCTGTGCATAATATTTTATTCTTTGTGTGTCATTTTATTTTATTTTTAGTGAATTGTTTTCCCCAGTTTTTCTTAATTTTGCACAAGCTTTATTGAAGTAAAAGGACACAGGTGCAACTAATGTGACATTTTATTGTGGCAACGTTTCGCTCTCCAGGAGCTTTATCAAGCCATTACAAACAATACATGGACACAGAGGGTATATAAAGGCTCAGAGTGAGGTGCAGTACTAGTGAGGTACCATTTCGATGTTCACTAGTGGTAGTGGTAGTAGTAGTAGTAGTAGTAGTAACAAAAGTAATACAATATGGTAGAGCAATTATTTCATGCATGAATAAAAGCATATATAAAAGCATATATAAAAGCTATTACTTGGGTAACATAAAAATAGGTTGGACAAATATAGACTGGAAAGAGGCAGGTTGTTTCAGTGTTCACTCTCTGTAATGTGCTTTGTGTAGTATAACAGTGTAACAGTAGCACATTACAGAGAGTGAACAGCGAAACAAGCTGCCTCTTTCCAGTCTATATTTGTCCAACCTATTTTTATGTTACCCAAGTAATAGCTTTTATATCCTTTTACTCATGTACGAATTAATTGCTTTACCATATTGTATTACTTTTGTCACTACTACTACTACTACTACCACTAGTGAACATCGAAATGGTACATCACTAGTATTGCACCTCACTGAGCCTTTATATACTCTCTGTGTCTATGTATTTTTTGTAATGGCTTGATAAAGTTCCTGGAGAGCGAAACGTTGCCACAATAAAATGTCACATTAGTTGCACTTGTGTCCTTTTACTTTACATATTGTCGGTAATTCTACCAACTTTATTACAAGCTTTATTGAGTCCATTTTAACATTTTTGATTGATTCATCATTTTATTGTTGAATTTCCCTATTGCATTGAGAGTAAAGACAACTCACTGTGCCATTCATTCAATTTTAAAGTAAAGTTGAGTAAATCAGATTTGAGTAAAGTACAAGTTTTCTTGATTTTCAAAGTGTTGTTTATTCAGTTAAGTATTTTCTTGTGTGAGTTTCCTTGCTTACAGTGTGACCTGTCAATTTTTAATTACTTACGCAGAATAGTTAAGCATTTTCTTCCCATTTAAGTTCACTGTGTTGTGTGTTCCTCAGTTACAGTTTCTTTTGTTTCTCTAAATTCTTGTTTTACATTTTGCAAATATGTCTCAAGTCTTCTCAAGCAATGCCTCAGCACATGCTGCTAGTACAACCATTAATGCGCCAGTCCAAAATTCGAGTAATTCCTTATAAAACAATAGACATACTCAGACTTCCAGCCTGCGCAATTTTAGTCGTGATCCTTTGATGCTATGCCATTGTTCAATGGTAACCCAGACAACCTAGAAGGTTGGTTTACCGCTGGTCGAGCTAGAGCTAATGCTTCAGTAGATGGTCCTCCATCTGAGAGTTGTTTAATTAGTATTGGAAAGGAGAGTTTAGCCCATTCTCCAGCCGCCTCACATGTGTTCAACTTGATTCGTATGAAGGACTTTCAAGATCTCACCAGGTGACAAGATTATGAACAGTTAATCCGTAACTATCTTGAACCGGTGCGAGAAACCGATAGTTTTGTCGTCCTTAAAGAATTAGTGTGTACAGCTCCGAGGCCAGAGGAGTCAATAGATGAGTTTGCCCTTCGTCTAAATAACCTAATGTCCTCATTCGTTAAAGCAGGCCAAAGTTCTAGGTACCTTAATATTAAAGACAATGATAAACCAGCCCTTGAAGGGCTTGCTAAATTAGCATCATTCAGAGTTATCAAACAGCTAATGCCACCGACATCAATGTATGTGTACAATTCTAGTCCTCTAAATGCTACTATGGGACCGCTTGCAGCTCTCATCCATGTACGTAATTTGTGTCCCGAGGGAACCTTCTCTTATCGAAAGTCTACGCCAACCACTTTGTCTACTCCTGTACTTCCTCTAGTTTGTGCTACTACCAAAACTCCCAATCTAAATCACTCGCGATCATCATCCAAAGTTAGTGTCATCATTCCCGTAGCACTCGTAGCATGTATAGTACCTATAGTCAAAGAACTTACTATAATTGTGGTTTCCGTGGCCATATTGCAATTAATTGTCCTGATAGTCACCCTAAGAGGCGTCATACTGATGATGAGTACCAGTCAGATCTTCCCTACTGCACTTATCATAGAATACATGGACATGACACATCTGAGTGCAATGCTCTCTACAACCTTCAGTACTCTAGATCTTTCCGTGGCCGTTCCAACCGCAGAGCCAGGAGAGGAAATAGAGATCGGGGTTCTCAGAACAACAAGAACCAGCCTCGTTTTTCCAATTCGGGGGAATCTGAGCTCCCCAGTCTACTCGTCCAGTCGTGACAGTAGGTGATTATGAGTACACCATCCCAGTTCAAAATTCCTATGAAGCCTTAGACAGTCTTGAGAATGACAACCTCGCTATTGATGCTGCTTCACACGTCTCTGACGTAGAGGAATTTGGGGATGAAGTAGAAAATGCCTTCTCTGATGACAACCCACCCTTCTGTTTGCACGTAGCTCCAAACAAAATGATAGGTCCTTTAGTACAAGCTTCTATCCATAATGCGCCCGTTCATGTGTTCATGGACTCTGGTGAGCAAGTTAATATTATCAGGTCTAGCTTGTTTAGAGAGAATCAGTTATCACGTGTTCTCCTCGTTGAACCAACTTCTGTAACCTCCCTTAGTGGAGTAGCTGGTTACCTTCTGCATGTCCGAGGTCAGACTTCACTTACCTTTTCTATACAAGGTAGAGACTCAACTGCTGCTTTTCTTGTTGTCGACCAAATTACTTTGCCTGGTGACCTTCTACTGGGATTTGCTTCCATGTGAGACTTACGCAATGTGCTCGATCCTTACCGATGGCATGCCCAAATTGACGACTTGATCGTTCCATTTTGGGGTTACCAGCTTGGATCAGAAATCTGCCATACTGCCGCAGAGTACGATGTACAGATTAAGTCCTTACAAGCCAATGCATTTTCCAGCAGCATACCCAAGCGGTCAGGCAATAGTAACTCTGTCACTCCCACCTGTGTTCCACCTACACCTTCAGATATGCAAGATAGTGTATTGCCTCGAGTGTTCGAGGGCGCTCAGACTGCTTTGAGTGCTCAGCCTATCCCTGCAATGTCTGCTAATCCAAGTAGTAGTTTCTCCACAGGGGACGCCTTGTCAGAAAACGATTATTTGAAACTAGCAATGCCATCTCTTGTTGATGTCACATGCTGTCTGCAGAAAGACGTCTCTGCTGCGGCTAGTGCTCTCACTAGAGTGTCTGTTGTTGTTCCAAATGCTCCAGATGGTGATAACATCCTAGTTGACAGTGATTCCTGCAAGGTCAAGGGTTTATTTGTTGAACCTTCCTTACACGTTGTAAGAGACAGTAAGATTCATTTATTCTTTGCTAACACATCGGGTCACAGTGTTCTTCTCAGAGCAAATACCAATCTTGTTGACCTGGTTCACTATCCTTTCCCTGTTCAAGTACAGGATGATGTGCCACCTGACCAGTGGGTCGGTGCTATTTCAACAGGGGAGACATCATCCACTCCACTGGATCAATCCATTCCACCAGTTGAGGAGAAAGACTTAGCTCCCACTGACTTCCCAGACGAAGTCAAACGTTTGTTGGCTCTGTTGAACAAATGTCGTAAAGCCTTACCAGGTGAGAAGATGGGTATAACCAACTTATTGTCCCATCGTATTCCACTTGAACTTGGTACTAGACCTATCTATATACCTGCGTATGGAATGCCTCATTCCAAGTTGCTGTCGCAGAAGAACTGATCAATCAAATGCTCGATGATGGAGTTATTGCACCTAGTAATTCACCCTGGAATGCGCCTTTGATCCTAGTGCCTAAGAAGGACGGTGCTTGGCGCCCGGTGATTGACTTTAGTAAGTTAAATGCGAAAACTATTCCAGATCGCTTCCCACTTCCTGTACTTGGTGATCTTTTACGCAACATCAGAGATAACAAAGTCTTCTCGATCCTGGACTTGTTACAAGGGTTTTGGCAAGCCCCTCTTCACGAGGACAACCAAGAGTTAACCGCATTCTCTACTCCCACAGGTCATTATCACTTCCTTCGAATGGCTTTTGGACTACGATCCTCTCCTATCACGTTCTCTAGACTCATGACCAATATCTTTAGAGGTCTTATAGGTAAAGCACTTATGGTGTACTTAGATGACGTAATCGTCATGTCCGAAGATGTGGATACACATCTGAAAAGACTTGATATAGTACTTGGTAAGCTTGAAGAAGCCAATTTAAAGATCAAACTGTCTAAATGTCAATTTTTCAGATAAGAAATTAATTTTTTTTTGTCACGTAGTCACTCCTAAAGGGGTTACTACTGATCAAAGTAAAGTAACGGCAGTACTAAATTTTCCATCCCCCAAAACTGCTGATGCTGTAAGATCCTTTGTGGGTCTAGCAGGTTTCTACAGATCTTTCATTGATAATTTTTCTTCAATAGCAACTCCTATAACTGAATTGCTTAAGAAAGATGCTCCTTTCGTTTGGACCTTCCGTCAAGAAAGAGCATTCCAGACACTAAAAGAAAAGCTAATGTCCGATCCCATTTTCAAATTCCCAGATTTTTCTAAGCCCTTCCATTTGACAACTGATGCTAGTTCAATTGGCATAGGTGCTGTACTAGCTCAGAAGACTGATGGCAAGTACAACGCAGTTGCATTTGCTAGCCGAGTCCTTACGAAGGCTAAATGTAATTATACAGTAATGGAGCAAGAAGCTTTAGCAATAGTATGGTCTTTAAAGCACTTCGGAGACATTATTTACCAGTACCCTGTTCATGTTTTGACAGACCATGCACCTCTGATACCTTTATTCCAGAACAAACAACCTACTGGAAGGTTAGCCAGATGGACCTTGATTATCCAAGAGTTCAATCCCACTTTTGAACATTTACCTGGCAAGTCAAAAGTAGTCGCAGATGCTTTATCTCGACACGTTAGTCTAGTAACTGCAGATCCTCTATTTACTGTCGAGGATGTAAAGAATGCGCAAAGAACAGATCCCATGTGGTGTGCTGTGATTCGATTCCTGCTCCAGGAAGATCTTATTCTGACTGTGAAGCCACCAGTACCCATCAGTGATTTTGTAATGTATCGAACAGCCGAGTTGGGTACTCCAAGCAGAAGAGTTTACCAGTTAGTAATTCCACAGTCACTAGTGATTGTAGCTCTACAGCTAGATCATGATGCACCAGGTGTTGCACACCCTGGTATGGATCGTTCTATACACATAGTATTTATGCTCCCTCTCTGAGGACCTACAGGGAGATGTTGTCCGGTCCCATTGCCTTTGCAGTATCAAGGTCACTTAACAGCTTCGTCGCCTCCTCCTCAGTTGTCTGTATGTCATCCAGCATTTGTTGGTGTATTCCCTGTTGGTGTCCCCCTCTGTCCTGTCTTCCCAGAGTCCTTCCTGTCTCCACTGTGAATACTTCCTTAAATCTTGTGTTGAGCACCTCGCATACATCTTGATTGTTTCTTGTGAGTTCCCCACCTACTTTCCTCAGCCTGATCAGCTGGTCTTTGACTGTTGTCTTTTTCCTGATGTGGCTAAACAGCAGTTTTGGGTCAGACTTGACTTTCGATGCTATGTCGTTTACGTACTGTCACTGGGACTCCCTCCTTATCTGTGCATATTCGTTTCTGGCTCCTCGACTGATCTCCTTCTTTCCCTGGGTTCTTTGCCTTCTGTACCTCTTCCATTCTGTAATACACTTCATTTTTGCCTGCCTACACTTTCGGGTAAATCAAGGACTCGCTTTGGTCTTCCCATTGTTTCTGTTGCACTTGGGAACAAACCTTTCCTGTACCTCCTTGCTTTTTGTTGTTAAATATTCCATCATTTCATTTACTGACTTTCCTAGCAGTTCTCTGTCCCACTGAACCTCCTGCAGGAAGTTAATCATACTTGTGTAGTTCCCCCTTTTACAGTTTGGCTTTTCCCATTCGACTCCTGTTACCCTCTCCACTTGTAACTCTACTATGTAATCAAAACTCAGAACTACGCGATCACTAGCTCCAAGGGGCCTCTTGTAAGTGATGTCCTCAATATCTGAAGTGCTCAGGATGAACACAATATCCAATCTTACTGGCTCATCCTCCCCTCTCTCTCCGGTAGTGTCTCTGACATGTTGATGCATGAGGTTTTCAAGTACCACATCCATCATCTTGGCTCTCCATGTTTCGGGACCCCCATGTGGCTCCATGTTATCCCAGTCGATCTCTCTGTGGTTGAAATCGCCCATTACCAGTAACTTTGCTCTGCTCAAGTGAGCTCTACTTGCCACCTCTGCCAGTGTGTCCATCATCGCTCTGTTGTTTTCTTCATACTCCTCTCTTCGCCTCCTGCAGTTCTGTGGTGGGTTACACATCACTCCAATGACTACTTTACATTCTCCTGACTGAATTGTACCTACTACGTAATCCCTTTCTCCAATCACGTCCATGCCTTCCATTTCCTCAAATCTCCATCGGTTTCTTATGAGCAGTGCAACCTCTCCTTCCCCTCTACTCCTTCTATCTTTCCTCAAGATCTGATACCCTGGTGGGAGTTATGGGAAGATTGTGTGTGTGTGTGTATGTGTGTACTCACCTAGTTACTCACCTAGTTGAGGTTGCAGGGGTCGAGTCCAAGCTCCTGGCCCCGCCTCTTCACTGGTCGCTACTAGGTCACTCTCCCTGAACCGTGAGCTTTATCATACATCTGTGTGTGTGTGTGTGTGTGTATGTGTGTGTGTGTGTGTGTGTGTGTGTGTGTGTGTGTGTGTGTGTGTGTGTGTGTGTGTGTGTGTGTGTGTGTGTGTGTGTGTGTGTGTGTGTGTGTGTGTGTGTGTGTGTGTGTGTGTGTGTGTGTGTGTGTGTGTGTGTGTGTGTGTGTGTGCGTGATTGTGTGTGTGTGTGTGTGTGTGTGTGTGTGTGTGTGTGTGTGTGTGTGTGCATGATTGTGTGTGTGTGTGTGTGTGCGTGATTGTGTGTGTGTGTGTGTGTGTGTGTGTGTGTGTGTGTGTGTGTGTGTGTGTGTGTGTGTGTGTTTGTCTGTCTGTCTGTCTGTCTGTCTGTCTGTCTGTCTGTCTGTCTGTCTGTCTGTGTATGTGTCTGTGTGAGTTTGTTGCTCACCTAATTGTGGTTGCAGGGGTCAAGACACAGCTTCCTGGCCCCGCTTCTTCCTTGGTCCTCTCTCTCCCTGCTCTAATAGGTTTATCATACCTAGAGTTAAAACTATGTATGGTTCCTGCCTCCACTACGTCACTTGCAAGATTAAAGAAATACTTCCTAACATCTCTTTGATTCATCTGAGTCTTCAATTTCCAATTGTGACCCCTTGTTTCTGCTTCCCATCTCTGGAACATCCTGTCTCCATCCACCTTGTCAATTCCTCGCAGTATTTCGTATGTCGTTATCATATCATACCTAAGCTTCTTGGCCTCCAGTGTCGTCAGGCCAATTTTCCTTAACGTTTCTTCTTAGAACATTTCCATTATCTCTGGAAGTAGCCTTGTTGCAAACCTTTGCACTTTCTCAAATTTATTGACTTGATTGACCAGGTGTGGGTTCCAAACTGGTGCTGCACATTCCAGTTTGGGCCTGACGTACACGGTGTACAGAGTTTTGAACGATTCCTTACTGAGGTATCAGAACACTATTGTTAAGTTTGCAGGTTCCTATATGCTGCAGCAGTTATTTGGTTAATATGTGCCCCAGAAGATGTACTTGGTATGATGATAACCCCAAGATCATTTTCCTTGAGTTAGTTTTGAAGCCTTTGACCTCGTATGCTGTAGTCCTTCTGTTTTCTTTGTCCTTCACCAAGCTTCTTACGTTTGCACTGTTTCGAGATAAACTTCATGAACAATTTATCGGAGAATGATTGCAGTCATTCCAGATCCCGTTGCAGCCCTCGTCTCCTCATTAGCTACACATCGTATTCAGAGACACCTCTGAATCTATTACTTCTGTCATGTCAGTTAGCTATTCAAGAAACAGCACTGGACAGTTAATTGACCCATGTGGAACCCCACTCTACTCTCGCATCTTTTGTGACACCTCGTTACTTACCAACACACATTGTTTCTTACCTGTCATTTATTCCCAGATTCATTGCGGTACTTTCCCTGTTATTGCTGACTGCTCCTCTTACTTCTCAACAAGTCTCTTAAGTGGTATTTATTCGAAAGCCTTGTTACAGTCCAAGTCTACTCATCCCTCTCTCTCTCTTGTCTTACTTCTCTTACCTTGTCTTGGAACTCCAGAAGGTTTCTGATGGAGGATTTCCCTTCCCTGAAGTAATGCTGGTGTCATATATGAACCAATTCTTTTCTACGTTCTCCAGCACTCTTATCCGGATAATCATCTCGATAACCTTACATGCTATACATGTCAGTCACATTGGTCTTTAGTCTAGTGCTACCCTTCTGTCTGACTCCTTTCTTTAAAATCAGGACTACGTTAGATATCTTCAACACCTCAGGCAGTTGCTTTCTTTCGAAAGATTTTTTGGAAGATTGTTCTTAGTGGCACACAGAGTGTAATCTCTTCCCTATCGCAAGTGAGTCCAGCACTTGCTGGTGCACCCTGTCACCTCGGTTTACTGGAAGCCTCTCTGTTTCTACTGAGATTACCTTCTGAAGTGTTTGCTGAGCTCCTCACATCGTGATTGTTGTCTGTGTACTCACCTAGTGTGTGTGTGTGTGTGTGTGTGTGTGTGTGTGTGTGTGTGTGTGTGTGTATGTATGTGTGATTGTGTGTGTGTGTGTGTGTGTGTGTGTGTGTGTGTGTCTGTCTGTCTGTCTGTCTGTCGTCTGTCTGTATAACAAATGCTTCTCAGTTAGGAACATTTACTAAAACCATTCCAATTCGTGTCATTGTTATCAGCTTGAGAGTGAGACTGGTAGTGCATCCAGCAGCTTCATGGCTGAACAAGTCTTCACTAGAGTGACCAACAAGGAGCAGCTTTTGGCCCTCGCTAATGTCCTCGCAGGGGATTTTCCTCACTCTGTCACTGTGAGTTACCTTTACTGATCTTTCAAAGTTTAGGGCTGGAACGACAAATTTATAGAAACCAGAAATTATCCCAAATGGATACATAGCCGAAAAAAATTCAGGTCTTTATTTTAACTTCTGCTTTACTAACTCAACGTGATTTTTGTTATGCAATGTAAAAATGCATTCTTATTTTAAAAAGCAAAGAAATAAGCATAGACAGACTATGATCTTCATCAGATATCGAATAACACCAGACCAGACAAGTGTGTAAAGGTTATACTGGTTTAGAAAGACACGTAAGCAAACACTATGACATATTTATTAGAAAACTTTTCGGTCCTGGGACCTTGATCACTTCTAACATACAGAGGTAGAAAGACATTATATATATTGGCGGAAAGTGAGGTGTGGCGCACGTGACCTGAGGAATGTCATAAGAACATAAGAACATAAGAATGGAGGAACACTGTAGAAGGCCTACTGGCCTATGCGAGGCAGGCCCTTATCAAAACAACCTCTACCTATGAGGAGGACGGGTAGACGATGAAATCATGTGACTCCTGTGTTTTTGGGTTGGTGGTGCTTAAGTATCATGCATGCCAGTGTTTTCAAAAACATTGGCATACATGATACTTAAGCACCACCAACCCCACGAAAGGTGACGTGTGGGGCTCCAGTCAAACAGTAATCACTCGACTCACAGCTCCCAGAACTAACCTTGGAATGACAGATTGGGTCACTTGCAAACCAATGAGAAGATTTGAAGGAGACGGACTAACGTCCTGAGACGTCCCATGTTGGATCTACCTACCTGTTATGTACGCCGACGCAGGACATAACCCCATAGCAGTGGTAACGAATCTGCTTTCCTGTCATCTGGATTAATTATGCAAGGCAATAGAATCTGTGAAGAACGAGCCAGTGGGTTGTCACCAACACCTGCGACCCCCCCCCACATCATCAGCAAGGGCTGCGATTTCAACAACAGTGTCACTAACACCGGACACCCCAGTATCGCTATATATGTGTATATATATATATATATATATATATATATATATATATATATATATATATATATATATATATATATATATATATATATATATATATATATATATATATATATATATATATATATATATATATATATATATATATATATATATATATATATATATATATATATATATATATATATACTATATATTGCTATGGGGTTCATTTCATTTTTTATTTTATAATATGTGGAAGATGGCTAATGTAATTCCTACTTTTAAAACAGGGGAGTTCAAATGTTATTTTGTTCATTTCATTTTTTATTTTATAATATGTGGAAGATGGCTAATGTAATTCCTACTTTTAAAACAGGGGACAAGTCGTTACCGTCAAATTACCGCCCAATAAGCCTGACCTCAATTGTAGGCAAATTACTAGAGTCAATTATAGCTCAGATTATAAGAAGCCATCTCAATAAGCATAGCTTGATTAATGATACTCAGCATGGATTTACAAGAGGCCGGTCTTGTCTAACTAATTTATTAACTTTCTTCAGTAAAGCTTTTGAGGCTGTTGACCATGATAAAGAGTTAGATATTATTTATTTAGATTTTAGTAAGGCTTTTGATAGAGTTCCGCACCAAAGACTGTTAAAGAAAGTGGCAGCTCATGGCATTGGGGGAAAAGTGCTCTCATGGATTGAGTCATGGCTCACAGACAGGAATCAGAGAGTGTCCATAAATGGGGTTAAATCCGAGTGGGGATCTGTAACAAGTTGCGTTCCACAGGGATCAGTCTTTGGCCCGTTGTTGTTTATAATATATATCAATGACCCTGATGAGGGAATTACTAGTGATATGAGCAAATTCGCCGATGACACAAAAATAGGTAGGATAATTGATTCAAACGTAGACGTTAGAGAATTTTATGATGATTTAAACAAACTCTATTCTCGGTCAGGAAAGTGGCAGATGCAGTTCAATGTAGATAAATGCAAGGTTCTGAAGCTCGGGAGCGTCCATAACCCTAGCACTTATAAGTTAAATGATGTAGAACATAGCCATACAGATTGCAAAAAGGACTTGGGGGTTATGGTAAGCAGCAACCTTAAACCAAGACATCAATGCCTAAGCGTACGTAATAAGGCAAATAGATTACTGGGATTTATATCAAGAAGTGTAAGCAACAGAAGTCCAGAGGTCACACTGCAGCTTTATACATCATTAGTAAGGCCTCACCTAGATTATGTAGCTCAATTTTGGTCTCCATATTACAGAATGGACATAAATTCGTTAGAAAACAAACAGTGTAGGATGACTAAATTAATACATAGCATTAGAAATCTTCCTTATGAAGAAAGATTGAAGACTCTTAAGTTACATTCACTTGTTAGACGAAGAATGAGGGGAGACCTGATCGAAGTGTATAAGTGGAAGATAGGTATTAATAAAGGGGATATTAATAAGGTCTTGAGGATATCTCTCCAAGAGAGAACCCGCAGTAATGGATTTAAATTAGATAAGTTTAGATTTAGAAAGGACACAGGAAAGTATTGGTTTGGAAATAGGGTAGTTGATGAGTGGAACAGTCTACCTAGTTGGGTTATTGGGGCTAGAACTTTGTGCAGTTTCATATTTAGGTTGGATAGGTGCATGAGTGGGAGGGGTTCGATTTGAGTAGGACTTGCACATCAGAGCTTATTTCTTCGGTAGCATTGAAAATTGGGTTGGTCAAATGTTTTGTTAGTGTGATGAATTGTAAAGGACCTGCCTAGTATGGGCCAAAAGGCCTGCTGCAGTGTTCCTCCTTTCTAATGTTCTTATGTTCTTATATGCGGCATGATTATTTTTTTGTCCAACATTTAGAACTTTGCATTTGTCTATATTAAACTGCATCTGCCACTTCTCCGACCATTGCATCAGTCTATTCAAATCATCCTAAGGTGCTCTAATGTCCTCATAAGAATGAATTGGACGGCCTATTTTGGTGTCATCAACAAATTTGCTTAAGTCGCTGTTTTTTCCACACATCTATGTCGTTTATGTAAATTGTGAACAACAACGGGCCCAACACTGACCCCTGTGGAACACCAGTTGTGGCGAGCCCCCATTTTGATTTCTCCCCATTTATGCAAACTCTCTGCTGCCTATTTGTCAGCCATGTCTCTACCCACGAAAAAATTTCTCTTCCTATTCCGTGTGCCCTAAGTTTCCTTAATAGCCTCTGATGTGGAACTCTATCGAAAGCCTTACTGAAGTCCATGTACACAATATCATATTCATTACCATGATCTACCTCCTCAAACAGCTTAGTGAACAAAATTAGTAAATTCATAAGATAGGAGTGCCCCTTTTTAAAACAGTGTTGAGATTCATTAATCAGTCTGTGCCTGTCAAGATGGTTACGAATTGCTTCGGCAATTATTGATTCCATAAATTTTCCCACTGTGAAAGTAAGGCTTATTGGTCACTAGTTCGAAGCCAAGGACCTGTCACCTGCCTTGTAAATAGGTATTACATTTGCCAATTTCCGATTAACATACACTATGCCAGTTTGTAGTGATATGTAGTGATATGTTAAAAAGATTAGCCAAAGGTATGCTAAGTTCCTCTTTACATTCCTTTAACACTCTTGCAAACAGTTCATCAGGGCCTGGGGATTTGTTAGGTTTTAGTTTCTCTATTTGTCTGAGGACCATGTCACTAGTTACTGCAATCATGCATAATTTCGTCCTGTTCTACATAATTTATTGTTTCAGGAATATCGCTAGTATTTTCCTGGGTGAAAACCGAGTGGAAGTAGGTACTGAGAATTTCACACATATCCTTATCACTGTCAGTGATCTGACCAGAGTTTCTCTTAAGTCGGCCAATCTTGTCCATAATCTTACTTCTGTATACCTGAAAGAACCCTTTTGGGTTAGTCTTTGAATCCCTTGTGACCTTAGCATCATAATTCCTTTTAGCTTTTCTTATTCCTTTCTTTATTTCTCTCTTTAACTGAATATATTGATTTCATAACTGCCCATCCCCTCTTTTGATACGCCTATATATGCATCTCTTTTGACCAATGAGATGTTTTAATCTATTGTTCATCCATTTGGGATAATTTTTGTTAGATCTAATTTCCCTACTCAGAACGAAAGTTGTCTGGGCAGCTAGAACTATGCTCTGAAAAACGTCATATTGGCAACCAAGATCACCTACCTTACCCATAGTCAGGACATCCCAATTTAGCCCTCCAAGGTAATTTTTCATTCCCATGAAGTCGGCCAAGCAAAAATCTGGGAAAGAGATTTTATTGCAGTTATCTGAGCAATTCCATGATATATTGAAACTAAGTGATTTGTGGTCACTTTCCCCAAAGTCATCATTAACCTCAAGATTATTAATTAGTGATACTTTGTTGGCAAGAACTAAGTCAAGCAGATTGTTTCCTCTAGTTGGTTCTGTCACAACCTGTTCCAAAAACCAATCCTGAACCGTATTAAGAAAGTCACTAGACTCAAGATTTCCTGTCATATTGTTCCAATCAATTTGTCTAAAGTTAAATCTCCCATTATCATAACATTTTCATATCAAGATTCCTTATGAATTTCGTCCAACAACAGCTTACTGCACTCCCTATCAAGGTTTGGAGGCCTTTAAATCACACCCAATATTAATTTGTCACGACCCTCGAGAAACTTTAGCCAAACAGATTCTGTGTTCGATGTTTCTAATCTTATATGTCTAAGACAACAATTTAAATTTTCTCTGACATACATCGCCACTTCACCACACTGCCTGTTGATGCTATCAGTGTGGAATAGTTTATAACCCTGTATGTTGCATTCAGAAGGCATTCCTCTATCTTTCAGGTTGAACCAGGTCTGTAGATGAATGGTTCAAAGAACCGACACGTCGTTAAATTAGACACATGTGCAACTCTTGGGTATCTTTATTGAGGAAACGTTTCGCCACACAGTGGCTTCATCAGCCCATATATAGGAGAAACTTGAAGAACAGGAGGAGAATGAGGTAATCAGTCCCTCAACCTTGAGTCGATGTGGTCAGTCCATCAATCTTGAATAGAATACGGCATATGAGCGGAGAAGCAGCTTATAAACCGAATAGCAGGAGAGGTGCAGCAGTCGACATTGGACAAATGTGACACCACCTTCGACTGTTGCACCTCTCCTGCCATACGGTTTATAAGCTGCTTCTCCGCTCACATGCCGTATTCTATTCAAGATTGATTGGCTGACCACATCGACTCAAGGTTGAGGGACTGATTACCTTATACTCCTACTGTTCTTCAAGTTTCTCCTATATATGGACTGATGAAGCCACTGTGTGGCGAAACGTTTCCTCAATAAAGATACCCAAGAGTTGCACATGTGTCTAATTTAACAATGAATCAGGTCTCTGTTATACCAATAATATCTATATTACCTGCACTTGCAAATAATCTTAGCTCATCTATCTTATTTCTTAAGCTCCTACTATTTGTATAGTAAACCTTAAGTGAGCTAGTCACTTGTTGCCCTGTACTATATCTCTTCGTTTGTTGATCAATTGATATGCCATTACTAGCAACTTTATTTTGAATATTTTCTTTTAAACATATCCCTAAGGTATTCCAGTAATAACTGCTGTTTTTAACCATAATACTGCAGCCTGATTGTTTCCGACAAACACCCATACCTCTGTAATCTATCAGTTTAAATTTCTAGACAAGTCATAAATTACCCTCTCAATCGAATTGGCTAATGCAGCCACTCCATACCCAGAGAGATGAACCCCATCCTTTGCATACATATCTCGTTTGCCAAAGAATAGATCCCAGTTATCAATGACTGGGATTCCAAGTTCCTTGCAGCACCTGTCTAGTCAGCAATTTATACCAGTTGCCCTAGACATCGATTCATTGCCCACTCCCTTTTTAGGCAAGATGCTACATATGACTGGGATCCCTCCCTTAGACCTAGCTTCTTCTAAGGCTTACCTGTACTTATCCAGCAGCTCCTGTCTCCTGCCCTTCCCAATGTCATTACCCTCAGCACTAAGATAATGGGCTTGTTCCCATTACCTGCCATAATATTATCCAACCTGCTAACTATGTCACCAACACCAGCTCCTGGAAGGCACACCCTATGTCTGACTTTTCTGTCTCTGTTACAAAAAGCACGGTCCATACATCTTACCTGAGAATCTCCTACTATTAAAATATTCTTACCGGTCCTGTAGGGCAATTTTCCGCGTCTGCTCAACAAAAAATCGAAAAATTATGGAAATTGAGTTATATGTATACAGAAAAATAGCTTAACTCTTTGACAGCACAATGGTACCAGAATGAATGTTCTGCGACGTTGCTACAAGAAATTATAGTCATTTATATCAGGTAAGGTGACGGTTATATGGGTACGGCGTCTGCTCACAGCCCATATATTTTTTGGAAATTTTTCCTTATTTTTTATCGCTTTTTCTCGCATTATTCTTTCTAATATAATAACTGACTTTTTGGCATCATATAAGAGTAGGCGGAGCTTATCCATAGAGTGCCAGCCAATCAGGCACCATCTGGGAACACTCGGCAGTATTCCCGATCGAAAGAGCCAGGAGAAATCTCTTCAATATTATGCTTATAACAGCTTATATATCAACTCTTCGGCTTATTTATCTATCAGAATTGATCTAAATTGATATAATAAACACTATAAATAACATACAAGCATGTTATATACTCTAGACTGAATAAAATAAGCCATAATATAGATATATACCATCGGGAATATTTCGATATAATTGAGTTACTGCTCTCCATGTCGTATTCTTTGGTCTTTGAAAAGGGTAACTACACTAGAACATCAGTTTACTAAGAAATACACCGAAACAAACGCGATTTTCGCGAAAAAAAAAAAATCGAGATGGTAAACAAAAAAGCAACAATTAATTGCCACACAGGCCTCTTACCTTTATTAGCAGTGGAATCAGTGGTACCTTCAACCTCACTAACCATTTAAGTACACTCATCCTGGAAAACAGAGAATAGATTTCCTATCTTCACATCTTTTCTGTTAACCATCCTTATCTTCCTTCTTCCTGAACTGTGAACCACTTGCCACTTAATGCGGCTGCCACTATCACTGCTAGTGACCATTTCCTCCTTACCAGCTAAATCCTTCTCACACTCACTCCCAAACTCATCTAGGTGAAGCTTCAGCCACCTATTTCCCTCCTGAAGAAGTAGAACTTCTTTCTTCTACACCTGAACCTAAGATTCTAAAACACTACAACATACCATGGTGCTTGGTAACACCCCACGAATATTGGATTTGCTACACCACAAACACCTAGATCCAGACGTGGCTAGATGCACTGATAATCTTCCTTTGTTACTTTCCGATATGAATATAACATGGGATATGCTGTCTCCTCATTGTGAATCTCTTATGAGAACTGAAGGTTGCAAATTAGGAAAATCTAACTTAGAATTAGTTGCTAGTCGTCTACCACAGAACAACTTCGTAGTGAGTTTAGATCTTCAGTTGTTAATGGATGAAATTAAGACACATGTGCAACATCTGGGTATCTTTATTGTAGACATTTCACCATCAAGTGGCTTTAAAATCAATACAAATTCTAGGATATAACTTGAAGACAGTAAGACTATGCACAGAAGATGAGGTAATCAGTCCCTCAACCTTGGAGTAGGTGCGAAGAGCACCGTAGTCATGGAGATTCAGAACCTCCACGACTATGGTGCTCTTCAGTATTATGTACCATTCTTGCACAACTTGTTAATGGATATCGGGTTAGAGGTAGAATACACTCACGACGTGTTATGCATATGAACATAATAATATTTTTAAAATCATTCATCTGAAATAATATTGAACAGAGAACTACCACACGATGTCCCATTAAGGTGACCAATAATGCTATCTGTAAAAAATCCTTGCTTAACATCACAAAGCACGGTAATAAATATAGATAACTCAATATACATAAATATAAATAATGAGAAAGCATTCTCAAGGGATGCCAAAATACCCACTTCTGTAAAGTATTACATAATTAAGTCAAGATAGAATCATTTGTTCTTTTACCAAGCCAGAATTAATTGTTAATCACTATCTTCACATCGGTTTTCAAATTCTTGAGATCGCCATAGGGAGCTATACCCTGAGGGAGGAACTGGCCACAGAGAGTTATACCCTGAGGGAGGAGCTGGCCATAGAGTTATACCCTGAGAGGGGAGCTGGCCATATCGAGTTATACCCTGTGAGGGGAGCTGGCCATATAGAGTTATACCCTGAGAGGGGAGCTGGCCATATTGAGTTATACCCTGTGAGAGGAGCTGGCCATGTAGAATTATACCCTGAGAGGGGTGCTGGCCATATCGAGCTATACCCTGTGAGGGGAGCTGGCCATATAGAGTTATACCCTGAGAGGGGAGCTGGCTGTATAGAGTTATACCATGAGGTAGAGCTGGTCATACCATGCAAGACCCTGACAGGAAAGCTGGCCATACAATGTGTGACAAATGGTTTGAATAATCTTTATTAAGGAAACTTTTCTGTGTGGCGAAGCATTTCCTTAATAAAGATTCCGATGTGTTGCATAAATGCCTCAATCTTAAACTTGTCGGTTTTCAAACCATTTGTCACATCTGTCAGACACTGCAACATCATGGGTCTTGATACAAGGAATTCTTCAACACTTGTCCAAAATTTGGACGAATACCTGCTTGCACGAGTGGATGATTCCACTGTGATCCCGCCTCCTCCTGTTTCCACTCACCTGACTACAGTATATAAGCCACTTCTCTGGTCTTATGCTGTACTTTCTATAATAGTGATGGACTGAAAACATCGATTCCAGGTTGAGGGACAGAATACCTCAAACTCCTCGTCTCCTTACCTATTTCTACTTTGTATTGGGCTGATGAAGTCAGTGTGTGGCGAAACGTTTCCTTAATAAAGGTTCCCATATGTTGCAAAAGTGTCTCAATCTTCAACTGGCCATACCATGCTAGACCCTGAGAAGAGAGCTGGCCATAGAGAGTTATACCCTGAGGGAGAGCTGGATTTAGAGAATTATACCCTGAAGAGGGTTTCAGCGGTCAATGCTCCTGTGGCCTGGTCTGTGACCAGACATCACGGTAGATCAGGACCTGATCAACCAGTCTGTTACTGCTGATCACACAAATCGGCGAAGAAACCTCAGCCGGGTTGGCCAGGTGCTGAATTTAGGTGCCTTTTCAGCGCCTTTTTGAAGACAGCCAGGATTCGATTGATAATCCCCGCTGAAGGGGAGCTAGCCATAGCATGTTAGACCATTTGGGGAACTAGCCATAATATGTTTGACCCTGAAGGGTGACTGGCACTAACATGTTAGACCCTGAGGGGGACTGGCCATAACATGTTATAAAATGATGAGGACTGACCATATCATGTTAGAAGATGATGTTGACTGGCCATAGCATGTTATACCCTGAGTGGAGACTGGCCATAGCAAGTTAGACCCTAAGGGGGACTCTCCATAGCATGTTACAACCTTATGGAAACTGGTTATAGAATGTTATACCCTGAAAGGGGCTATAGCATGTTATACCCTGTGGGGAGGTGGCTATAGCATGTTATACCCTGAGGGGGGGGCCTGGTTAATGCATGTTATACCCTGAGGTGAACTGACCATATCATGTTAGACCCTGAGGAAAGACTGGCCATAGCATGTTAGACCCTGATGGGAAACTGGCTATATCGAAAAATACCTAAATTTCATCAAAGTCTTAAAAAAAATTGATGAGAGAATTTGGAACTGGCCATTACGTGATCCGAGGAGCTGGCCATAGCGAGGAGCTGGCCATAGCGAGGAGCTGGCCATATCAAGACTGGTTGTCACTGAGATCTTTCACACTACTCCACATTCTCAAGTTGATGTAACCGAAGAGTTATTCCACCAGATGTTTGATGACACTGTCATCACACACAGTAATTCACACTGGAATGAACCAATGATTTTAGTACCTAAGAAAGACAGAACTTGGTGCCGGTGATTGATTTTAGGAAACTTTATGCCAAAAAGATTCAAAATTATTTTTCATTTCATGTTTTTGTTAATGTCATCTAAGGTGTACCTAGAAGAAGTAATAGATCTTTTCAGAAGATTAGGAATCATATCACAAGCGACTATATTTGGAACTCAGTAAGTTTGATGAAACCATTCTAAAGTTCTCTAAATGTCAGATTTTTAGATCAGAGATCAAGTTTATTGGTCATGAAGTCTCTCCTAGAGGTGTTACGACTAAACTTAAGTAACTTCTGTACAAAACTTTCTTACCTTAAAAACTGTTGATGCCATAAGATCATTTGTGGGCTTAACAGGTTTCTATAGTTTTCATTACAACTCCTTTGTGTGAATTACTTAAGAAAGATGTTGCTGCCACAATGTACTGTCAATGTACACAACAATTGAACATAAGGAACTATACATAAGGATGATAACTGTTTCTAATGCATTACAGATTATGATATATCGCAAATCGTGCTAATTGATAAAATCAATGGTGGTACAGATTAACAAAAGAAAGAGAAGATCGAGTGATCTGCATTCATGTGATCAATGGATTCAGAGGAAATGTATTTAGTCTTTTTCTGCTAAATCTCAGAATTCTGAGAGAAAGTGAACACAAAAGAGTTTCTTTGAACATCATTGTTTACATTTCAGGCACATAATGGAAATACTCTATAGACTATATTATCTATCTATTGATATTATTTATATTTAACCCCAACTTTGCTAGGGTGAATATATATATATATATATATATATATATATATATATATATATATATATATATATATATATATATATATATATATATATATATATATATATATATATATATATATATATATATATATATATATATATATATATATATATATATATATATATATATATATATATATATATATATATATATATATATATATATATATATATATATATATATATATATATATATATATATATATATATATATATATATATATATATATATATATATATATATATATATATATATATATATATATATATATATATATATATATATATATATATATATATATATATATATATATATATATATATATATATATATATATATATATATATGTCATGATGGGATCATGACAGAAACGTTAAGAGCAGGGGGGGATATAGTGTTGAAGTGGAAGGTACCTAGGGATTGGCGGAGAGCATGTATAGTCCCTTTATATAAAGGGAAAGGGGACAAAAGAGATTGTAAAAATTATAGAGGAATAAGTTTACTGAGTATACCAGGAAAAGTATACGGTAGGGTTATAATTGAAAGAATTAGAGGTAAGACAGAATGTAGAATTGCGGACAAGCAAGGAGGCTTCAGAGTGGGTAGGGGATGTGTAGATCAAGTGTTTACATTGAAGCATATATGTGAACAGTATTTAGATAAAGGTAGGGAAGTTTTTATTGCATTTATGGATTTAGAAAAGGCATATGATAGAGTGGATAGAGGAGCAATGTGGCAGATGTTGCAAGTATATGGAATAGGTGGTAAGTTACTAAATGCTGTAAAGAGCTTTTATGAGGATAGTGAGGCTCAGGGTAGGGTGTGTAGAAGAGAGGGAGACTACTTCCCGGTAAAAGTAGGTCTTAGACAGGGATGTGTAATGTCACCATGGTTGTTTAATATATTTATAGATGGGGTTGTAAAAGAAGTAAATGCTAGGGTGTTCGGGAGAGGGGTGGGATTAAATTATGGGGAATCAAATTCAAAATGGGAATTGACACAGTTACTTTTTGCTGATGATACTGTGCTTATGGGAGATTCTAAAGAAAAATTACAAAGGTTAGTGGATGAGTTTGCGAATGTGTGTAAAGGTAGAAAGTTGAAAGTGAACATAGAAAAGAGTAAGGTGATGAGGGTATCAAAAGATTTAGATAAAGAAAAATTGGATATCAAATTGGGGAGGAGGAGTATGGAAGAAGTGAATGTTTTCAGATACTTGGGAGTTGACGTGTCGGCGGATGGATTTATGAAGGATGAGGTTAATCATAGAATTGATGAGGGAAAAAAGGTGAGTGGTGCGTTGAGGTATATGTGGAGTCAAAAAACGTTATCTATGGAGGCAAAGATGGGAATGTATGAAAGTATAGTAGTACCAACACTCTTATATGGATGTGAAGCTTGGGTGGTAAATGCAGCAGCCAGGAGACGGTTGGAGGCAGTGGAGATGTCCTGTCTAAGGGCAATGTGTGGTGTAAATATTATGCAGAAAATTCGGAGTGTGGAAATTAGGAGAAGGTGTGGAGTTAATAAAAGCATTAGTCAGAGGGCAGAAGAGGGGTTGTTGAGGTGGTTTGGTCATTTAGAGAGAATGGATCAAAGTAGAATGACATGGAAAGCATATAAATCTATAGGGGAAGGAAAGAGGGGTAGGGGTCGTCCTCGAAAGGGATGGAAAGAGGGGGTAAAGGAGGTTTTGTGGGTGAGGGGCTTGGACTTCCAGCAAGCGTGCATGAGCGTGTTAGATAGGAGTGAATGGAGACGAATGATACTTGGGACCTGACGATCTGTTGGAGTGTGAGCAGGGTAATATTTAGTGAAGGGATTCAGGGAAACCGGTTCTTTTCATATAGTCGGACTTGAGTCCTGGAAATGGGAAGTACAATGCCTGCACTTTAAAGGAGGGGTTTGGGATATTGGCAGTTTGGAGGGATATGTTGTGTATCTCCATACGTATATGCTTCTAAACTGTTGTATTCTGAGCATCTCTGCAAAAGCAGTGATAATGTGCGACTGTGGTGAAAGTGTTGAATGATGATGAAAGTATTTTCTTTTTGGGGATTTTCTTTCTTTTTTTTGGGTCACCCTGCCTCGGTGGGAGACGACCGACTTGTTGAAAAAAAAAAAAAAAAAAAAAAAAATATATATATATATATATATATATATATATATATATATATATATATATATATATATATATATATATATATATATATATATATATATATATATATATATATATATATATATATATATATATATATATATATATATATATATATATATATATATATATATATATATATATATATATATATATATATATATATATATATATATATATATATATATATATATATGTATATATATATATGTGTGTATATCTGTATATATATATATGTGTATATATATATATATGTATGTCTATATATATATATATATATATATATATATATATATGTATATATATATATATATATATATATATATATATATATATATATATATATATATATATATATATATGAACCTTATATCACCACCAGAGACAGCACAATGTACACATCACATTACATCTGCGCCACAGATCCTTGAGATACCACTACCACGAGTGTCCTCAGATCCCTAGAAAAACACGTAGGTCAGCTGCATGTATCATTCTTGTAGGATCGCTGGCACAGACAAATTAGCATCATGTCCTCTTGATGACAGCTACAACAAAAAATATTACATATTTGAAAAAAAATATACTTAGAAATATAATAAAAGCAAACTTCTTGGCTAGTGCAGTGTTGTTATTGCTCAGTCCCACTAGTTTCGTGGTTACGAAAATATAATATACTGCTTGATGAGCTAGTACACAAACAGGGAGTAGAATGAAACTGACTTCTCAAGAATGATACTAGCTCAGAGGCGTCCACACCACCGCATGTCGTTCGATGGTGGGTACAACATCTAGCATGGCTGGATACACCATTGTTAAGGATTGTGTGGTCTAGTGGTCTAAAGCGTCATGCATTTTCTCTCACCGTGAGGTGGGCCAAAATAGCATGGGTTCGACTCATTGGCTAGTGCAGTGTTGTTATATATATATATATATATATATATATATATATATATATATATATATATATATATATATATATATATATATATATATATATATATATATATATATATATATATATATATATATATATATGTCGTGCTGAATATGTAAAACTGGTCAATTAGCAAGAACTCATTTAAAATTAAGTCCTTTCTAAAATTTTCTCTTATTCATTTAAAGATATATTTTTTTCATTAATGTTAATCTAAAATTTTTTAATTTTGCACCAAAACAATCTTAGAAAACTTACCAAACCTTATCATAACAAGAAAAATTTATTTTAGCTTTACCTAACTAAATATATTTTAGATTTGTTTACAGAAATTTAATATTAAACACAGTGAAATATATTTTTTTTCGTTAGGTTCAGAATGACTTTGGCGAAATTATTGCATACACAAATTTTCAAATGTCCTATATGGCAAGATGAGCGTTGCTATTGAAGCCAAGATCGCAAGTTCTGCCTATTCGGCACGACATATATATATATATATATATATATATATATATATATATATATATATATATATATATATATATATATATATATATATATATATATATATATATATATATATATATATATATATATATATATATATATATATATATATATATATATATATATATATATATATATATATATGTTGAGAATTTGGCCTTACCTGCTGTGTTTATTATATATATATATAATGAACACTTAGCTGATAAATGACAGCAAATCGTCTACATAGCCGCCCCTGCAGACGAGGTCTAGAAGCTGTCGAAACCATCACAACAGTGGGCTGTCAAGAGATACAATTTGTAAGTATAAATTACCCCTAGGGGGTGTTATGTCAGCATATTTCATTCGATGATGGCTGACGAATACTTACTTGTTTGGACTCAAAAGTCCACACCTTACTGCCGATTATAGGTTGATTACAAACTCCTTGTGACTCAAGAATTGCGCAATCCCCCGATCTACAAGAAATTCGTAACATACCTTGCTCTTTGTAACGTGAGCTATGGTGTTCTCAACACCTTCGACAGGTATCGGTGACTTGATAGAAGCTGAAGTGTCTTTGGATGTCCACGTCTTCCATTGTCTAGGAAACGCACACTGGTACACTATGTTCCACAAGATTTGTCTTTATTGTTCACAATGTATCACAAGAGAAGCTGATCACACTTCTCTTAAGAGTTTATTGTGTTTTGTGAGACACTTTATTCACACTAACGCACAGATCAGTGTCCTTTGCTGGTTATCCTGGCGTCAGTGTGACTCTCTCTAGAGTCAAAAGTAATCTGCCAGACGCCACAGCTCTCCATGCCGTCACTGCCCCCAGCACAAAAAAAAAAAAAAAACGCTGACCTAGTACCTTGCATCCTTGTCACCTCCTCGATGAAGCAAAGCAGAATGTTTGTTTCTTGCTGTCTTAATCATAGACAACAATGCACTATCTTTACTATGGTAATAAAGTGGGAGTAGGATTTTCCTTAATTGTCCTGCTAAAGTAAGAGATGCACTGTCTCTTATAAAAATACACTTGCAACACCCCTGCAAGGAGCAGAGGTCACTTGATTACGTGGCATAGCATCTGTGATCAATTACTCACTCTAGCAGTAAACAAGACGCTCGCCCCCTCTGAGTGGCCCCTCAGGGCTGAAAGGGCTGAAGGGGGCTGAAGGGGGCTGATACCCCCCTCCTGGAGAAAATTTCTCCACACTGGGGGGCGGCGGAGGTTCGCTGCAGGTGAACTATTCATCACTTAACATTAATTTGATTTTCTCACTCGCCACCACTGCTGCTTGTCTTTTCTGAACAGCTTTAGTCTGTGTGGTTTCTGGAGAATCACTAATTTTGTTTTCAACACTGTGTAATTCTAACGGCACTAGTTTATTTATTGTCCGCTTATTCACTACACCTTTGCTCAAAACATCAACTGTCCTGATGATTCCATTTGCATCAGGATATATGGTCACAATTTTTCCAAGTGGCCATTGGGACCTCGGACCATCATTGTCGATAATCACTATGTCACCAGGTCTTAAGGACTTATGATTTTCAGGAACACCAGCTCCATGGAAGTGTTCTCTCAATGAGGTGAGATAGTCTTCTCGCCAAATTTTCTCCCAACATTCAATCACTTTATTAAGGTGTTTGAATTTACGTCTGATTTGCTCAGGTTCGAAATAAGTAGGATCCTCTATGATTTCTTTATCATTCATGGGAGGAACAGGTTCGAGCCTTCTGCCATGGAGTAAATGAGATGGACTTAACACTTCTAAATTGTCCAGATCATCGGTAACATAAGTTAGAGGTCTGTTGTTGACTCTATTTTCTATTTCAGTCACAACTGTACGGAATTCTTCTAAGTCTATTCTCTGACGATGAAGAGTCTTCCTTAAACAACGTTTTACAATGCCGATCATTCTTTCATAAAATCCGCCGTGCCATGGAGATTTAGGAGGAATGTATCTCCAACGACATCTGCGTTGATTCAGCATCTGTTGTACTTCTGGTTGATCAAAGATCTTGCTTATATAAGCAGCACCAGCAACAAAGTTCGTTGCATTATCTGAAATCATCAGTTTGGGACATGCCCTTCTGGCTGCAAACCTTCTGAATAATTTGATAAAGGTTTCAGCAGACATGTCAGTGGCTACTTCTAGATGTACTGCTCTAGTTGTAGCACAAGTGAACAAACAGATGTACACCTTGATGGGAACTTTGTCAACTGTTTTGGTTAAAATTATTGGTCCAGTGTAATCTACACCTGTCACCTCAAATGGAGTGATATGACAAACTCTTTCAGAGGGATATGGAGGTGGACCTGGATACTGACATACTCGCATATCGTAGTGACGACAAGTAATACAGTCCTTTATTTGTTTTTTCACACTTTGTCGACCTTGAGGTATCCAGTAAGATTGTCGTATATGACAAAGTGTGTCAGCTACCCCACCATGTAACACGTTACTGTGGGCGTTTTGCACAATCAGTTTTGTTAGCCAATGATTCTTGGGGATCAATATTGGATGTATGGCTTCTTTAGGTAGTGAAGAATTATGAATTCTTCCTCGACATCTTATAATCTTTTCTGAGTCGAGATAAAGTCCTAAAGAATTAATCATAACAGGTTTCTTTGGGGATTTATCTTGTGTTTCTAGAAATTTATATTCTGTAGAGAAAACGTCTTTCTGTATTAGTTTCACCCAGTATTTAATGGGTTCAAGACATTCATAATCAGGTTTCATTCCTTTAATGAATTTAAAGACAAGAGCTGTAACTCTTAAGAGTTTACCCAAAGATGAGTAATTAGATCCATCAATGACTATTTCTGTTGTGTCTGCAGTATTTACACAACTTATTTCTGCTGTGTTCAAGCAGACTGTTTCTTCTGGCATAATGTGAGCTTTTTGCTGAGGCCAGTTATTTTCATTAGAGAGCCAGTTCGGTCCGTGGAGCCATAATTTATTATCCACAAATTTCTTGAGTGGGACACCACGTGACAACATGTCAGCTGGATTCTCTTGGGTAGAGACGTGGAGAAAGAGATAATCTCTCTGCATCTCTTTTATTTCTGCTACTCTGTTCTGTACATAGACCAGCTTACTCTTATTATTTCTTAACCACTGGAGAACTGCTTCATTATCACTCCAGATCACGGTTTTCTCAATAGTGAGATGATCAAGTACTTTGTTGAGATAGACAGCTAATTTTGTACCTACATAGAGTGCTGTCAGTTCCAATTGTGGTACTGTTCTGACCTTCAAGGGTGCTACCCTGGCCTTTGAAGTAATTAGTGTACTTCCTTCAGCATTACTCATGTAAGCTACAGCGCCATAACCTCTGGTTGACGCATCACAGAACACATGTAATGTGTAATTGTTTCCCTCTTGACCTATTTGTCTGGGAAATTTAATTTGATGAAGTTGTTTAAACTCCTTGGATATTTCATCCCATGCTTGACTTATTTCTAGAGGCAAGTTCTCATCCCATCCAATTTTGATTTTCCATGCATCTTGCATAAGCATTTTACCTTTTATGGTAATTGGTGAGACGAGTCCTATAGGATCAAAACATTGTGATACCTCTGACAGTAAACTACGTTTAGTGAGTGTACTGCATGATTTATTGTTTATCCTTTTGAGACTCAAAGTATCTTCCTGTGTGTTCCAATTAAGTCCCAGCATATTGTTGCAATCAGGAATTTCAGTTTCAGGGAAATCTTCTTTGATAAGTTCCCTTAATTGCTTTGAATTTGTATTCCACATCCTTAGAGGCATGTTTGCTTCTTTCATCTCCTTGTTAGCTTCTCTGTATAAGGATTTCAAATCATCCTCTTTATTCACAGTACCTTGAAGATTGTCCACATAGAAACTTTTCTTTAAGACTTCTTTGAAGGGACTTTCAGATTTCTTCAAATGTGTATTTAGAGTAGCTTCTAGTAAGAATGGAGAGGATGTTGCCCCAAATAATACTGATTTGAAACGATAAGTTTTCACAGGACTTTGAGGATCATGTGGATTTTCAGGTCACAAGAATCGAGTATAATCTCTATCTATTTCTTGTAGTCCTACTCTTAAGAAAGCTTTGGAAATATCAGCCGTGTAGGCATATGGGTTTATGCGAAATTTCATGAGCACGTCTCCAAGCTTCTCAGTTAGTGAGGGTCCGGTCATCAGACAGTCATTAAGACTTGCTACATCTTTATTTGCACGTGCGCTGCAATTATATACAACACGTAGTGGAGTGGTTTCAGAATCTTTTCTGACTCCATGGTGCGGGAGATAATGAGCGTTTGTCTTCAACTTATCTTCGACTATTTCCTCAATGAATTTATTGTCCAACTGTTCTTGTATGATATTATCATAGACAGTCAGTAGCTCTGGATTCTTCCTGAGCTCATGTATTTGTGCTTTCATTTGTCCGAAAGCCATGCGATAATTGTTAGGCAGATGTGGTGGATTTAATTTCCATGGTAACCTAACCCAATACTGTCCATCTTTATATTTGACAGTGTCCAAATATTGGTTATAAGTCTGAGACTCTTGTGGGCTTGGTTTATTTACATCAATACCTATCGCATCTAAATCCCACAACTTATCAACTGGTTCATTCATTTCTTCCAGTAATGATAATTTTTGCTGTGGTACATGATCAGCGGTTATTCTCGTAACTAGTACATTTTCCACTGAATCAATATCAGCTTCTTTCCCACTTTGAGAGGGAATGGGACCACATATCATGTGGCCTCCTGCTGTTTTCAGCAAGTGAACATCATGTTTACTTACTATATTTTGCACAAAACAGTGATAATAATCACTTCCAATGATTAAATCAATTGGACTAATTGTGTCCGTCTGTATGTCAGGACAGGCTAACTTGACCTTAGCTGCTTTTAGTGCTGCAACTGTTTCTTTTAATCCCTGGATCTGCACAGACTTAGGCAAATCATCTACTACCACAGCTTCTACTGTCTTTTTCCTGTTTCCTAGACCAACAGTGATTCTGGCTAGGTCATATGTCTGTTTACCAGAATTGTGGAAAAAACCAGCTATATCTAACTGTATTTTGGCATAGGGTTGTTTATTCAGTTTCTGCAACACTGATCTTCTTATGAAGGACCTTTGTGAGCCTTGATCAAATAGTGTTAGCACATTGGTTTTGTGTAATTTATTAGATAACTCAACTCGGGCTATCGGGAGAGCAGTTGCTTTAAACTTATCTCTCACATTTAATGCTGTTGCTTGTTGACTTCCTGATTCTGTGGAAGTCTGCTGCTGTTCAGCAAAAGTATTTGGGCATAATGCTGTATGATGCATACCCTTGCATTTAAAACACTTCTTCAGTGAGCATTTACATCCCTTGTGTTCACCTAAACACTTGATGCATCTTTTCAGCTGATGAACACGTTGTTTACGTGCCTCCATTAATGTGTATTGACTACAATACTGTGCCCAATGTGTTCCATCACAAAGTACACATTTTGGAGTACGTTTATGTATGACAGTCTGTTTACTGTCTATTGTATTCACAGCTTGATAAATGCCTATATGGGATTTCCCATTATGTGGTTTAGTGGGAGTAGTTATACTCTTTTTATACTGAGTTGAAGGTTTATTATCCACTGGATTTGTGGATTCTTCATCTTGTCTCGTTGCTTGCATGCATGAAACTATTGTTTGTAAACCATTGCTAATTTCTTCACAAGTGAAATAGCGTTTATTGAACATAATATTTAATCGTTCAATAGTTTGTGGTGACAGCTTATCCTGTACAATACCACTGATAAACCAATCACATTGTCTTAGGTCATATTTAGCACCTAGAGATCTGAGACTATTGTCTAATGTAATTCTAAATGCCTGTAAGTCTGAAAAACAATGTTTGGGTGGCTTCAAGCTTGATATTAAGACTGCATGTCTAACTCTAGCCTTGTCAGCATCGAAGTAATTGTCTGCTAAGACACGTAAGGCTAGTTGATAATTGCCTTTGACCACCGGAAATGACTTAATCAGTTCATAGGGTTCTCCCTTCACAAGACATTTAAGGTAATTGAACTTAGCAATCTCATCTATGTCAGTTCGTGAATTTACTATGGATTGAAAACCACTAATGAATTCTTCATAATTATGACCTTGGAAAATAGGTAATGACAATGTAGGTAAGCTTGGTAATGGGACACTTGTTGTTGTTACAGGTGTAACAGGTGTTTGACCACTAGTTACAGTAGGTCTCTGTGACAGAGTTTTACGGCAGATAGCCTGTACTCCTGTCCACCTTAATTGTTGATCACTAAAAGTATCCAAAACATTTTTAATTTCATCCTCAGATGGATCTGATTCAAGAAATTTATTTTCATAATGTGTATAGTCTGAATTAATTATTTCCAGACGTTGTGTAAATAATTCAAACTTGACTTCAAGATCATCAAAATCTATGTTTGTATCTTGAGTTAATCCTAGACAGACTGAAATTAGATTTTCTAATTGTGTAATCTTAGTCTGTAAAGACTGAAACTGAGTTTTCAAACAAGCCATTTTAATGGTATACTGAAAATTCTAGCACCACACTTAGAGTGTTTAAAAAACACTGTACTGCTATAAACAGCTGAGTTTTAGTTATGCTTAAGTCAGCAATAATCGAGTCAGACACTACTGACCCACTAAGCTTAACCTCAGGGTCAATGACCATGAAGGGTACACCGTACATGTGGCTGGTGTTTATGGCTTGTGTGCTGTGTCAGCCTGACCATGATGATTAATCGTAAATAACGATGTTATACACTTCATTCACTATACACTATAAATGTCACTGTATAACTGTAATCACACGTGAATATTACTTACACATATATAAATTTCACTGTTAATATATATTTGAAAGCTTACACTTTATATATAAGTTCCTTTAATATAACAGGTAAATCTATAAGAAACAAACTTTAACACAATCTTGTCTCTTAATTTCTGTCTATAAACATTATAAACACTATGTGTATATATATACACTCAGACAAACAACATCACTTGGTGGTGTTGTATTAATCAGCATTTTCTCCAGATTGGAGCAGTTGATGGAGGGTGCAGGATACCATCCCCCGTCTTCTTGTTGGGTGAGTCACCCAGCTCCCGTTTTCGTTGGGTGAACGCTGGGTGAGCGCCCGTTTTCTTTTGGCTGCCCATTCTCTGTAATTGAGTCTGGAGGGACTCATTTATACTGATTTATATTGTAAAACACTAGTTTTACAGCTTTTTTCGAAGGACCTTGGCTCATAGGTTATTTGTACACTGTAGTACAACATATTTGGACCAAAGTGTGGTCTTTATCCGGTTCGAGCACGACCAAAACTCTGTTGAGAATCTGGCCTTACCTGCTATGTTTATTATATATATATATATAATGAACACTTAGCTGATAAATGACAGCAAATCGTCTACACAGCCGCCCCTGCAGACGAGGTCTAGAAGCTGTCGAAACCATCACAACAGTGGGCTGTCAAGAGATACAATTTGTAAGTATAAATTACCCCTAGGGGGTGTTATGTCAGCATATTTCATTCGATGATGGCTGACGAATACTTACTTGTTTGGACTCAAAAGTCCACACCTTACTGCCGATTATAGGTTGATTACAAACTCCTTGTGACTCAAGAATTGCGCAATCCCCCGATCTACAAGAAATTCGTAACATACCTTGCTCTTTGTAACGTGAGCTATGGTGTTCTCAACACCTTCGACAGGTATCGGTGACTTGATAGAAGCTGAAGTGTCTTTGGATGTCCACGTCTTCCATTGTCTAGGAAACGCACACTGGTACACTATGTTCCACAAGATTTGTCTTTATTGTTCACAATGTATCACACTTTATTCACACTAACGCACAGATCAGTGTCCTTTGCTGGTTATCCTGGCGTCAGTGTGACTCTCTCTAGAGTCAAAAGTAATCTGCCAGACGCCACAGCTCTCCATGCCGTCACTGCCCCCAGCACAAAAAAAAAAAAAAACGCTGACCTAGTACCTTGCATCCTTGTCACCTCCTCGATGAAGCAAAGCAGAATGTTTGTTTCTTGCTGTCTTAATCATAGACAACAATGCACTATCTTTACTATGGTAATAAAGTGGGAGTAGGATTTTCCTTAATTGTCCTGCTAAAGTAAGAGATGCACTGTCTCTTATAAAAATACACTTGCAACACCCCTGCAAGGAGCAGAGGTCACTTGATTACGTGGCATAGCATCTGTGATCAATTACTCACTCTAGCAGTAAACAAGACGCTCGCCCCCTCTGAGTGGCCCCTCAGGGCTGAAAGGGCTGAAGGGGGCTGAAGGGGGCTGATACCCCCCTCCTGGAGAAAATTTCTCCACAATATATATATATATATATATATATATATATATATATATATATATATATATATATATATATATATATATATATATATATATATATATATACATATATATATACATATGTATATATATATATATATATATATATATATATATATATATATATATATATATATATATATATATATATATATATATATATATATATATATATATATATATATATATATATATATATATATATATATATATATATATATATATATATATATATATATATATATATATATATATATATATATGCAAAACAACCACTCTGAAAGAATAGAGAAATTCCAAGCGCTTTCGTGACTACTCACATTATCAAGGAACTATGAAAGTAAAGCATCCAAGGAAGCTATATAAGGGGTCTGGCCAACACCTCACTATCACTTATCATGAAAACTTGGTTGATATGCCTTCTCTTCTTAAGACTTTTAATATTAAAGTTGTATTCAAAAATCTTGACACAGTAAAAAAAACTTTTGATAAAGAATTCCCCCCAAAATGCTGATGGATGTGTCTATAAGATTCCTTGTAAAATTTGCGATAAAGTTTATTACAGTCAAACTGGTAAAAATCTCGAACTAAGATTAAAACAACATAAATATAGCATTAGAACTGGACAAGATTCCAATGCTCTATTTATTCATGTAAGAGATTTTAGCCATCCAATTGATTTTCAAAAAGTTGAGAAAGTAGTATCAAGCAAGTCCATGGTCGACAGGAATATAATTGAATCTTGTTTCATAAAAAGCAGTTTTGACAATAATATGAATATTTCCTTTGGTTTATATAAATTATATCCATTTA